>NW_019396155.1:13451-42187 GCF_000591075.1 Eurytemora carolleeae
ATTTGTCCTACACATAATTTGTCCTACACATAATTTGTCCTACACATCATTTGTCCTACACATCATTTGTCCTACACATCATTTGTCCTACACATTATTTGTCCTACACATAATTTGTCCTACACATAATTTGTCCTACACATCATTTGTCCTACACATCATTTGTCCTACACATTATTTGTCCTACACATTATTTGTCCGACAGAGCGGACAAAAAATCCCCGCCCTGTAGGACAAATGATTAATTGAAAAATGATTGTGGTACAATTACAAATGACATAGCGCCGTCAAATGTAAACAGTTTGTTTTGAAAAGTCTGTTCTTACAAATATGTAGATAAGATATCAAAAAATTTTGAAAAAACATGAACCAGTGAGAATACAATACAATCCAACTGTTACTTGTTCCTCCAGAACCTCCAGAACAAATTTTAGAGAGAACCACGATCATTGTGAGGTTGAATCCACCAGATAAAGCAGTGTCTGCTCTAGTCATAATATAATACAGGACTATTGGTAGACACCACTAGACAGAATAGACACCACTAGACAGACCGGAACCTGTTTATTAATGAAAGACTTGAAGATAATATAGGTTTAGTTTGGGAAGAACATGAACCAGTGAGAATACAATACAATCTTACTGCTACTTGTTTCTCCAAAACTACATAAGGCTGCTTCGTTGAAGCCAAATCGCACGATTAATAAATCCTGCCAGGTGGATTTAAGGCTAGATTATCTACCCTAATGTTTCATTAGAGGTGTATATCGCGGCATTAACGTTAATGCCGCGATGTCTTAATAGCAGGATAAATAAATCCACCCGCACGGGTGGATTTACCCTAGATTATCTACCCTAGATCGTACGATTAGTTGGGTTTGGCTCAAATTATGAGAGAGAGAGAGAGAGAGATAGAAAGATAATAGGATAAACCTACGATTTATTAATCGTAGGTTTATCCTACGATTAAGATACTTGTTTGACGAAGTGGCCTATAGTTTGTAAAGGGAAAAGTTCCAATATTGTACACACCATAAAACAAAACATAGACATACAAAGATAATGATAATACTATCAGGAGAGGTTTTTTAAGATGAGAACTAAATTTCTAGTTTGGGGAGAACATGAACCAGTGAGATTATAATACAATTCCACTGCTACTTGTTTCTCCAAACTATGCAAACAAGTTTGTACCATAATTGATGCTGCTGAGGAAAGATCTAGATGAAGTTCAAATATGATTTCATGTAATGTAAGATTATATATTGTATTACTGATGTTGAGGTTGTTTTAAATCCATCATATTCAGTGTCTGCTCTAGTCATGATATAATACAGGACTATAGTAGACACAACTAGACAGAATAGAAATATTGAAAGAGACATATGTACAAAGCTAGGTTTATGTAATGTTATGTAATGTTATTTAAAATACTCTGATTCAAATGTTCGGAACTTGTTTGTCAGAATTCACGAGCATGAAGATTAAGGTTTAGTTTGGGAAGAACATGAACCAGTGAGAATACAATACAATCACACTGCTACTTGTTCCTCCAGAACTATATTTTATGAAGACAGTTCCAGGTTGATCATAATCTACCATATCTAGCAGTGTCTCCTCTAGTCATGATATAATACAGGACTATGGTAGACACCACTAGACAGGATTGAAATATTGAAAAGACATATGTACAAAGCTAGGTTTATGTAATGTTATTCCATCTGTAAAGATTATATAACTGTGATATTCATGTACACAATATCTACAGTACATAACCCAGACAGACAAAACTTTAAAATATTCACGAGAATGAAGATTAAGGTTTAGTTGAGGTTGTTTTAAATCCATCATATTTAGCAGTGTCTGCTCTAGTCATGATATAGTACAGGACTATGGTAGACACCACTAGACAGAATAGAAATATTGTAACGACATATGTACATTGTACACAGTTATAGGTTTATGTAATGTTATTACATCTGTAAAGATTATATTACTGTGATATTCATGTACACAATATTTACAGTACATAACCCAGACAGACACAACTTTAAAATACTCTGATTCAAATGATCGGAACTTGTTTGTCAACATGTACACAATATTTACAGTACATAACCCAGACAGACACAACTTTAAAATACTCTGATACAAATGTTCGGAACTTGTTTGTCAGAATTCACGAGCATGAAGATTAAGGTTTAGTTTGGGAAGAACATGAACCAGTGAGAATACAATACAATCACACTGCTACTTGTTCCTCCAAAACTATATTTTATGAAGACAGTTCCAGGTTGATCATAATCTACCATATCTAGCAGTGTCTGCTCTAGTCATGATATAATACAGGACTATGGTAGACACCACTAGACAGGATAGAAATATTGTGAATATATTGTGATATTTATGTACACAATATCTACAGTACATAACGCAGACAGACAAAAATATACTCAAGAGAGCAGGAAGATTCAAATGATCGGAACGTGTTAGTCAGGGTTCACGAGCATGAAGATTAAGGTTTAGTTTGGAAATAACATGAACCAGTGAGAATGTAATACAATCCCACTGCTACTTGTTCCTCCAGATTTAAAGGAATTTAAAGAGAATAAAATAAACTATGAATGTGTTCAAAATTAAAAGTTAAAAAAGAATTGAATGTAATCTGAACTGTTAATAGTGGTATACTTAAATACACATAGTAAGGAATATCTGTTTAAGGAGAACAAAACCCGGTCATATAAATCTGTTAAATTTTCACTGAGATATGTTAATCCTTAAGTAATATCCATTGAAGCAAGTGATGAATAAATCCATGATATCCTCAACTGATCTTGGAGAACTGAAGATGATCAGGATTTCTGGAAGTTAAATACTTGACCTGCTGGTAGACCAGCTTATAATGTTGCCGGTCAACCGATACAGATCCACAACCCCCCCCCTCTCATCACGGTGGCTTCTCCTACAACCCTCCCCCCCACCACCGGAATAGGGATCGACAACCAAC
Organism: Eurytemora carolleeae; assembly: GCF_000591075.1. NCBI lineage: Eukaryota > Metazoa > Arthropoda > Copepoda > Calanoida > Temoridae > Eurytemora > Eurytemora carolleeae. The sequence goes on from NW_019396155.1 coordinate 16,459, forward strand.
TCAGGCTGAGAGAGCGGTCACTGCAAGATCCGGAACGTGATGGGAACTTGGGGGGGGGGAGGGGAGGTGGGATTGGACGAAGGGAAATTCATGATGTACAAAATAATCACGACCTAGAAATATATAAAATGATTAACAATATATCACCAAAAAAATTATTCAAAATTATATATTATCTGCTTCTTGTAAACAACTTTATTCAATATCAATATCAAAATAGATTAACAATATCTTATTCGCAGAAACATAGAGAGGAAACTTCTCTCATTTTATCTTCATATATATTGATGCTGCAATTGAAGGACTTTTCATCTATATGAATAAAATAACAATTAATGCAAAAAAAGAGATATAAAACCAGAAATCGGAAAACCGGAAAACCGGAAAAAGACTTTTCATCTCATATTTTAAAAAAATCCAAAAAAATCCAATAAGAACCAAAAGGAGACTTTTCGTCCAGGGGTCAGATAAAATTTCTTCCTGAGATCAGTAAAAAATGTTAAAGAAAAAACAATCGAAAGCATCATATGATATTAATTTAGGTTACTTTTCGAGGCTCTTTCCAAGAAATGTCATGCAATACAAAATTTAGTTGATAAACCGTAAACGTTTTTTTGCTTAAAAAGTTTTCACCCTTGGCAATGATTTTTGTGATTTTAATCATTTGGTTCAGCCGTTACCATGAAGAATAGACTAAAATAAAAACAAACAAAAACAGGATTAGTGTTGTTTTACGTAACACTTTAGCATTTTTGTTCAGTTATGTTTTTAAGTTTAAAAATATCCTTTAGTGCAAATAAATGTTTTTTATTCCCTGTAGGCTGTTTAACTGTTTTCATTACAGGTGTTTTTTCAAAAAGATTAATTTTGAATGTAACATTATTTGATATTAATCCAGCCCCTGGGGTCATGTGAGGACCTACAAAAAAACTCTTCTACTTTTAAGTTTCATTATTCACGAAGAAATGATTTTTAAGAATTTTTCTTTAGATTGGTTTATCCACTCTTTTACGTTTTTATAGATAAAAACACGTTTCCAGTGTCCGAATTTAATGAATTTGAGCCGGGTCTTAAATCCGCCAAAACCCGGCTTAAATCTTGAAACATTGAATACAATTTTTAAGTGAAACCAACCATATTTGAGCCGCGGCTTAAATTTAAGTCGCCGCTCAGATTCTTTAAATTCGGCCGCAGATTTTTACAAATTTATCTGAAGTCAGAACTTTTGAATCCCGGGATAAAGCATTGATCTCCATCTTTTGCAGACCTTTCGATTAGTTTAATACCTCTTCGATCTCCTGTGGTGGTTAAACCTGTAGTGATAACTTTAATTGAGGGATCAACCATTTATCCTCAAATTTAAAATTAGATATCGAGATCAAATGTCTAAGTTTACCTGTACTCTCACAAAATGCTGACTGTTAAAATGTGTTTCAAAAATGTTTTTGATTTGAAGATGTTTTGATTCACAATTTCGTTTTTTTATAATTTCTAAAACACAACAAAGACCAAAAAGATTAAAAATCTTGTTGTGTCATCTCATTATCTTTATGCTATGCGAAACCCTATGATTTACTGTTAATTTTATCGTTGCATCGCTTAGAACCAATAAAGATTTATAATAATAATAATTATCTTGAAAAAAAACTGAACAGTGAACACTCGCCATAAATTTCAATTTTCGAATGAAGTTTTCCTATTTCTTTGCAACCTGATGGTGTACACGTTTAATATTAAAAACCTATACTATATATAACAGAACTCATGGTTTGAAATGTCAAAGTTCCACGACATTGGGTTTTAAAGATATAAATATTAAAAAATCAGAATTTGTGGCAAGCACTCAGTTCATTCAAGAGAATATTGTAAAACAAACTCCCGAGATTCTTTTGTCGAATTTATACAAGGGAGGGAACCAGACCCGACCCGAGCCTCCGCTATGCGGTAGCGAGCCTCCTTGACTTGTTATGCAGTACGAGCCTCTGCCATACAACTAATGAGCCTCCGCCATACAGCACAGGTTTTGTTAAACTCTTGATTTTTCATGTAAAAAAAATATTATTATTCAACATATTTGCACAAAGCTAAAGATTAAATTTATTTATCAATTGTCATGAATAGAATTAGAATAATTTAAGCTGAATAAATTTTATATCTAGAAAGGAAGCTATTTGGAAATTCAATTTTTGAGTGAACTTTATTAGTTTTGGTTTAATATCTTAGATTTTTTTAATACATTTTTAATTTTTAAATATTCAGATAAATCATAAATGTCAAAATTTAATTTTTTGAATTATCTAGATCTGAAAAGAATTTTTAAAAAAGCGATAGTTCGAATCAAATATTATGTACAAAACAAAATTTATCGAAATTTAGTATTTTTTCTCTAAATATTTCCTTTTCAAAAAAAGGTTAAAATTATAGCCTAAAATTTAAAAACCACTTTATTAGTCTGTATAATAAGGCAATATTCATAATAATTAATAATTAATTATAATCTTATGGTATTGGACAGCTTCTTTTTTTCTATATTTCGAAGGCTCATTTACCCCTACAGGGGGGGGGGGGCAAGAAGTCCACCCTGTTTTGCAATTTAACGATTCATGAATCCCAGGAAAAGGGAAAGGGGGTTTTAGATATTTTCACTATCAGTTCTGCCACTTATTATGATATTGCTTTTAAATTATGATATTGCAACTATTAAATTAATCCTACATGTTCACCGCAAATATTGTGTGATGTGTCATAAAAAAAATTCATGTACAATCATAATTTTTTATTGAGTACAGTGTACATATTTGATTTAAGGATGAAAATGAATTTATATTTATGTAAATTGTAAATTAATTAATATTTTGATTTATTTTTACAAGAATAGATTTCTTTTTTTATTTCATATCAGATGTGTTGACTTACTGAAAATCCGTTTGGTACGGTTAGATTTTTTATTGTTTAAGTATAATGCACATTTTTTTTGCCCCCCCCCTTAAAAATGTTTAGAGAGGGGGGGGGGGGGGGCAAAAAAATTTTACTCATGCCCCCTTAACAAAATATCTAGTTGCGCGCCTTGTTGAAGGGAGGGGGATGGGAAAAGTGGTTGAATAGAGTAGGGGTTGAGAAGAGTGGTTGAAGGAAGGGGGGTGGGGGTTTAAGTTTGGGGGAGGGAGTTTAAGAACGGAAGTTGCGCTAAAGGGGTAAGAATGGGGGATGGGGAGGGGTGATGGTCAAGTAGCGTAAGAAATGTAAAGACTGACCGCTGACTGTTATATAAAAACCAGAATATGTCATTAACTCCATCAATCCTCCAGCTATCTCTGGTGTCAACACATACAAGGTAATATTCTCTTCTGTTTAAACCATCACAATATGTTGTCTGTCTGGGTTATGTACAGTAGATATTGTGTACATTAATATCACGGTTGCATAACCTGTACAGATAATACAAACTCTCAAACTTTCTTGTTCTTTAAAAAGTTGCCTTATGAATTATGAGCTTGGTCTAATATTGTTTATGATACACGTGAGTTTCGTCATTTTATATAGTTCTGGAGGAACGAGTAGCAGTGTGATTGTATTGTATTCTCACTGGTTCATGTTCTTCCCAAACTAAACCTTAATCTTCATGCTCTTCAATCCTGGCAAACAAGTTCCGATCATTTAAATCTTCTAACTTCTTGCTCGCTGTATATAGTTCTGATTAACTGGATTATGTTCTGTAGATATTGTGTACATAAATATCACAGTTATATAATCTTTATAGATAGAATAGCATTAAATAAGCCTAGCTGTGTACATATGTTTTTACAATATTTCTATCCTGTCTAGTGGTGTCTACCATAGTCCTGTATTATATCATGACTAGAGCAGATACTGCTAGATATGGTAGATTATGATCAACCTGGAACAGTCTTCATAAAATATAGTTTTGGAGGAACAAGTAGCAGTGTGATTGTATTGTATTCTCACTGGTTCATGTTCTTCCCAAACTTAACCTTAATCTTCATGCTCTTCAATCCTGACAAACAAGTTCCGATCATTTGAATCTTCCTGCTCGCTGCATATAGTTCTGGTTGTCTGGGTTATGTACTGTAGATATTGTGTACATAAATATCACAGTTATATAATCTTTATAGACGGAATAACATTACATAAACCTAACTGTGTACATATGTCTTTACAATGTTTCTATTCTGTCTAGTGGTGTCTACTATAGTCCTGTATGTTATCATGACTAGAGCAGACACTGCTAAATATGGTGGATTATGATTAACCTGGAACTGTCTTCATAAATATAGTTTTGGAGGAACAAGTAGCAGTGTGATTGTATTGTATTCTCACTGGTTCATGTTCTTCCCAAACAAAACCTTAATCTTCATGCTCGTGAATTCTGACAAACAAGTTCCGAACATTTGTATCAGAGTATTTTAAAGTTTTTTCTGTCTGGGTTATGTACTGTAAATATTGTGTACATGAATATCACAGTTACATAACCTACACAGATGGAACATGATCACAGAGTTTATTTATGCTGTATTTTAAACATGTGTATAATATCCTGTCTAGAAACATATATATTAAATTCTATCTAGTGCTGTCTACTATAGTCCAGTATTATATCATGACTGAGCAGACACTGCTAGATATAAATATTTTTTCTATTCTGGAACCTTGATTTTTCTACATCCTCAATCCTGGAATCTTAGTTCTGAAGGAACAAGTAGCAGTTGGATTGTATTGTATTCTCACTGGTTCATGTTCTTCCAAAACTAAACCTTAATCTTCATGCTCGTGAATTCTGACAAACAAGTTCCGATCATTTGAATCAGAGTATTTTAAAGTTGTGTCTGTCTGGGTTATGAATTTGAGAAATTTCCCAGATACCCAGGCATTTGGGAAATTCCTATTTTTGACATTTTTGATAATTGCTGTCACTCCCTCCATTTGAATCAGAGTATTTTAAAGTTATGTCTGTCTGGGTTATGCACTGTAAATATTGTGTACATGAATATCATAGTTATATAACCTTCACAGATGGAACATGATCACAGAGTTTACTATGCTGTATTTTAAACATTTGTGTATAATTTTATATCTTGTCTAGTAACATATATTAAATCGTTTGTATTTTTATCCTAATTTTGCTCAATTTGCTTAGTTCTGGAGGAACAAGTGGCATTGGGATTGTATCATATTCTCACTGGTTCATGTTCTTCCCAAACTAAACCTTAATCTTCATGTTCGTGAATCCTGACAAACAAGTTCCGAACATTTGAATCTTCCCTCTCTCTGAATATAGTTTTGTCTGTCTGGGTTATGTACTGCAGATATTGTGTACATAAATATCACAGTTACATAATCTTCACAGATGAAGCATGCACACAAAGTTTATTCATGCTGTATTTTAAACATTTGTGTATATCCTGTCTAGTAACATATATTAAATCCTATCTACAGGTGTCTACCATAGTCCTGTATTATATCATGACTAGAGCATACACTGCTAAATATGGTAGATTATGATCAACCTGGAACTGTCTTCATAAATATAGTTTTGGAGGAACAAGTAGCAGTTGGATTGTATTGTATTCTCACTGGTTCATGTTCTTCCCAAACTAAACCTTAATCTTCATGCTCGTGAATCCTGACAAACAAGTTCCGAACATTTAAATCAGAGTATTTTAAAGTTTTGTCTGTCTGGGTTATGTACTGTAAATATTGTGTACATGAATATCACAGTTGCATAACCTTCACAGATGGAACATGATCACAGAGTTTACTCATGCTGTATTTCAAAATTTGCGTAATCCTGTCTAGTAACATATATCAAATCCTATCTAGTGGTGTCTACCATAGTCCTGTATTATATCATGACTAGAGCAGACACTGTTAAATATGACAGAATGGACATTTTATCTATTCTGGAACCTTGCTTATTCCACATCCTTGATCCTGGAATCTTCGTTCTGAAGGAACAAGTAGCAGTGGGATTGTATTATATTCTCACTGGTTCATGTTCTTCCCAAACTAAACCTTAATCTTCATGCTTGTGAATTCTGACAAACAAGTTCCGAACATTTGAATCAGAGTATTTTAAAGTTGTGTCTGTCTGGGTTATGTACTGTAAATATTGTGTACATGAATATCACAGTTATATAACCTTCACAGATGGAACATGATCACAGAGTTTACTATGCTGTATTTTAAACATTTGTGTATAATTGTATATCTTGTATAGTAACATATATTAAATCCTATCTAGTGGTGTCTACCATAGTCCTGTATTATATCATGACTAGATCAGACACTGCTAAATATGGTAGAATGAACATTTTTTCTATTCTGGAACCTTGCTTATTCCACATCCTCAATCCTGGAATCTTAGTTCTGAAGGAACAAGTAGCAGTGTGTTTGTATTGTATTCTCACTGGTTCATGTTCTTCCCAAACTAAACCTTAATCTTCATGCTCTTCAATCCTGACAAACAAGTTCCAAACATCTGAATCAGGGTATTTTAAATTTTCTTGGACAGAAAAAGCGCACGGTTAAGAGTCCCAGAACGAAACGTCTGAAAAGGAACACACGGTCAATTGTTCCAGTGTATAGAAAGAAACGCACCGTTTATTGTTCCAGAACAAACTCTATAAAAAGGAACATACGGGTAAGTGCTCGACCGAAACAAAATGTAAAAAATGTAATAGACGGTTTCGGAACAAGCTCTGTAAAAAGGAACAGTGTAAGAAGGAAAACTGTAAAAAGAGACACTGTTAAAAGGAAGATATCAAAAAGTAACAGTGTAAGGAGGAACAGTGTAAAAAGGAGCACTGTAAAAAGGAAGATATTAAAAAGGAACAGTGTAAGGAAGAACAGTGTAAAAAGGAACACTGTAAAAAGGAAGATATTAAAAAGGAACAGTGTAAGGAGGAACAGTGTAAAAAGGAACACTGTAAAAAGGAAGATATTAAAAAGGAACAGTTGTAAGTGAAACAGTGTAAAGAGGAATAGTGTAAAAAGGAACGATGGATAAAGTAAAAAGTGTAAAAATGAACAAAGTAAAAAAGTAAAAGTGTACCAGGGTCCAGGACCAATGCCTTTTAATTTGTGTCTTCTATGCATTGTGCAGTGGTCTATACAAGGTCTATACTGCCAGACTTTTTGCAGGTTTCCACAGTTCAGCCATATCTCTCTATACAGCTAGCTATCCATCTCTCTATCTATCTTTCCTTCCATCAACCATCAATCCCTCTATCCTTAGCTATCAATCTATCTATATATCCATATATCTATCTATCCATCTGTCGATCCTGCCATCATTATACATCTTTATCTATCCATCTATCAATTGATTTAAGAGAAAATTATTAATAAAATTATTAAAGACTGTGATCAGGAGGTGTTCTATCGCTAAACTAAACTTAACTAAACAACTCTTTTAAACAATAACAATAACAAAGTTTGAATTTGGTTTGACAATTGTGCAATTGTGAATCTGCTGCAGTGATTCTCTTATTTTGTATTCCTTGCACTCTATCCCTCTACACCGCGGTACAGTTATATATCTTGGTTTACATCCAGATCTACCCACAAAGAATGAGACTTCAGAGACGACTCCTTACCTTGGAAATAGTGTACCAAACTACTAATAGTTCACACAAACCCAAAAATTAAACGATTCACGAGACAAATACTTTATTTAAACGAAAATTGATATCAAACGATTATTGGGTATATTGCAGTGAATTGAGCTACGAGACTATCTAACAGAAAACCAGTATTGTTCTCCTCCTCCTGGTACTGTAGATCATCGCCGACTTACTCTTGTTTCTGTCCAGGTTGACCTGCTAACCTGGGTCGGGAATCCCTATTTTCCCCAAAATACCAGGTGAATTGTCCGTTGGAAATCCCGATTTCTTTCGGGCCTCTGAACTTGGCGTCAGGTTAAAATAGATTTTACCCAACAGCATTTTACAACAGCATTAAAAACAAATTTTGGGTCATCTCTAGAATCTAATTCTTTTTGTGTCATCTTTTTAAATCTTTTTAAATCTTCATGCCAGAAACAAATCTGAAGAAACGAAAGAAAAAGTCAAATTTTTACAACATTATTGGTACTACTTTGTAACCTCGTAGCACTTCTAGTATTGATTTTATGCACAAGTATGAACTAATTTATCCTGCTAAAAATAAACAAAAAAATTTAAACATTTTTGTTCTTCTCATTTAGCTCTTTAATAAGAGGTGTCGATTGAAAACATTTAAAAATTTAATTTTATGCAATTTACCTTAGTTAGACGGGTAAACAACTCCTTTATTTACTTTACGAGGTTTGGATCATCAATAACAACAACTTATAAATACATAACTAGACTAGCTATCTCTCCCCAGAGTAAGATATGATTAGGGCTGAGCACTTTTTCAATCCCTTAGTTTTTAATAAAGAACTTTGATTATAAAAATCCGTTTTACAGAAAATTTTCCAAGCCTTAATTTCATATCATACACCAATGATCAAAATATTCATGGTTTTAATGATGAAAATTGTTTATTTTAATTTCTAGTTTTTCAAATAAAGATATTATCATAATTAACTAAATTTCAAGCCAGAAGGTTTTCCGTTGTGAATCGGGCATTTCCCACTTTTTTTAAATGGACCGTTCACTTTAGGTAGGCTTTGGCATGCCAATCAGAAAATTGTCCGTTAGGTACTCTTTTATTTACGGTTCCTTCAGTTTGTTTTAAACCAATAACTTAAATGTCTGTTCCGTTTGTTAACGGAATATTCCGTTAATCTAAACAAATTATTCGTTATGAACGGGCCTGTGACAAGTCCTAGATGTAAGCTGCCCTTTTTATATTTTATTTTATATTCTTGTAAAGTTGTAAGTAAAGATTTCTTCATTCAACATTTTATTATATTTTTACGCTTTCATAAACTTTCCATCAGTTTCAAGATGGCGTCGCATTCACCAGACTGAAAACATGTGTCAGAAAATAAAACTGTTTATGGCAACATTGAGATCACAAGCTTTTAACTTTATTAGTTTATTAGATAAAGCCAAGGGGTTAAAAAAGAGCTTGAATTACATTGAATATTTCAGGAAATTGAGTCCTTGCCAGAAACTCCAATGTACAGATCCTTATATCATTGCAACCTGATAGTGTAAACCTGTGATATTTTAAACAGAAATCATAGTTTAAAATATCTTATGTCGCCGACAATGGGTTACGAAGATAAAGGGGTTGGGAAATCAGAGTTTGTGGCAAAGACTCAATTCCTTTTAATATCTAATTGTCCTAACTATAGAAAATTGGAATTGTTTGTTTCTCTTTGTATCATTTTATGAACTTAGATGAGATTGTTTTTATGAGATAAGGATGATTTTATATTATTGAAATGCTAATGTAGAATTAGGGTTAGAACAAAAATATTTTCAAGTTGAATCTCTATGTATTTTTTTTCTCTAAAATTCATGAATTGACAATAGAGGAACTAATTACTTGTCACATTTTTTTCTAATTCATAGTCCATAACTTAAAATATTTAAGGTAAACGAAATCAGGATGCAGAGATTTAAGAATTAGAAAACCTAAGGGGAATAGCCAGTTTCTTTCAAACATAATTAAGGGTAAAATCTGGTTTAATGGTATGCAACAATTGTAGGTCTATGTTAAAAAACCTCTCTTTACCAAGAATTGACATTTACTCCCAGAAAAAGTAAAAGCCATGGAAATTTTAATATCAGAGTGATTAAAATTTCCATTTGTTCTAATTGTATTTAAAGTTTAAATGATATAATTTTCTTAATCTATATAATAAAACTAGACATTCGTATATAAAGATGTTGCCTTTGGCCGGCCATAACAGCTGAACCGATTGGGCTGAAATTTTTGTGAAAACTCATCGAAATTCTTTTATTCGAAATTTTTCTAAATATTTTTTTTCTAAATATTAAAAAAAAAAAACTTTTTCCACGGGCAACGCCGGCCCTCCAGCTAGTAATAAATACTTAAGCGAAAAAATCATTTCTCAATAAAGAATATGATATACAACCTTGTGCGTAAAAAAAAGTTGAACTAATTAATAACTAGTTTATGATTTGTTGAAAGGTTCGTGAGTGGAATAATTCTAAGTTGTTGATCAATCAACCAATCATTTAATCACGTGATCACATTAATCAACATCAACAAATAAACATTAAGTGGACTGGGGAACAAATAAGTTTGAACGTTTATTTGCTCATTTTTATAAATCAAACAATATGGTTAAACGACTCGTGATTATTCTCAATTAGCTAATCCAGCAGAATAGTTGTACTATTACAGTACAATTATAGTTTACCATGTACTGTTTACTGTTTAAGTGGTACATAACAATGAGTAAAGTATCAAATAAACTGGGAAAAGGTTTTTTTTCCATTTTATAAGGATATATTAAATAAGATCTGTTGGTAAGAAAAGAATATTTTAGATGAATTTTTTAAGTCATTTATAATTTTCTATGAATAAATAAAAAAGTCATTGCATGTTTTTAAACCAATTATTCACCTTGTTTAATCAACTGATTTAGATAAACTATTTCAAAACTTCCAAGCTTTCTTGCTGTAGTAATTTTACACATAATTATCTTATATTGTATATTTTTATCTGCAGAATATATTTAGTTATATTCTAATAATTTAATTTTTTATTTTGTTTAAATATGCACAAGTCATTAAAAATAGAAAGCGTAATCCTCCTTCTCTTAAAGGGACTGTAAAGGAAAAATGAAATTGGGTATAGAATGAAACCTGAGAATCTCAGGAGTTGAACGATACATATAAGACATCTATCCGATGTTCCTGTCTCGAGAAATTGATATAAAACTGTGTCAAAGTAACTGAGTTTTCACCACAAACTCTGATTTTCTAATCCCTTTATCTTTGGAACCCTATGCTCCAAACCTTTGATATTTCAAACTTAGATTTGGTGACCTAACAGAATTCATAGTTTGAAATATCAAAGGTCTACAAAATCGGGTTCCAGAGATATAAGAATAAGAAAATCAGAGTTTGTGACAAAAACTCAGTTCCTTTGTACGAAAATTCATAAATATGCGATTTTGTATAAAAGTTGTAGTATTAAACAGATCATATTCAACAAATACGCAACCAATCTGAAAACGAAAACTGGCAGTGCGGTTTACTAGTCACGTGATTTCGATCTGTATCACGTGACAATGATACTGGACTGCCATTGGCTGAAGTTCTGGAGACGTAATACTGACTATACTGACTGTATGTATTAAATTATCAATTATATCTATTAAAATGCAAAATAAAAATTAAAAAATTATAGTAGGGATAAACCTGAGATTCTCAGGCTCCTGTGGGATATCTTCGTTTTCAGATTGGTTGCGAATTTGTTGAATATGATCTGGTTAATACTACAACTGGTATACAAAAATTCATATCTAGGCAATTTTTTTATCAATTTCTCGAAACAGGAACATCGGATAGATGTCTTATATGTATCGTTCAACTCCTGAGATTCTCAGATAGATGTTTTATATGAATCATTTAACGCCTGATATTCTCAGGTTTCAACCTATACCCCTTTTATTTTTCCTTTATAGTCCCTTTCAGCCTTATTTACAATCTTTGTTTTTGTTCATACAATAAAACTGTATAACATGCAGAAAACTAGAAAACTCTGGAATAGGAAAATTACTTTTAGGCTCCAATTAAATCTCATCTTCACATTCCACAGTTTTCTGGTTCTCACTGTAGTTCTTGAGTTCCCAATACGTATTAAAACGTAAACAAACCCTTCCCCTCTTCTTAGTTTTTATATTCTGATGGCATTAAGAATCTATTTAGGTAAAATAGTAGTTTTCTGTCTGTTTGTTTGTATCCGGTATGTATGTTCGAACATAGCTCATCAACGGCTTATCTGATTTGCCCCAAGAATTGACTGGGGAACTCGGGAGAACCAAGGGAATATTTTAGCTTGATTTAACAATTCTATAAACTGAGTAGGTTGACTTTAAGAGGGAAAATTTAGTTTCCAGGCGAAGCTGGATTCCAAAGCTAGGGTTTACATGAAGCTCCCCAGATTCATTAATTTTAATATTGTAGACTGAGTCGGATTTAATTGCTTGTTTATTTAAATGTCAGGTTTACACGAAAAGATAAAATAATGACATCGGATATTTCAAGAATATTGAAAACTTATAAAAATCTGTTATTTGAAAATTTTACGACTTTGAAATAAAATAGAAATATCAGTTTAGAAATATTAATTCGTTGAAACTGTTATCAGAATACAGGACTAGAGTAGATAAAAGGACTAGTGGTGTAGGACTAGTCCTGGGTTCAGCTCCTGTTATCAGAATACAGGACTAGAGTAGATAAAAGAACTAGATAAAGGACTAGTGGTGTAGGACTAGTCCTGGGTTCAGCTCCTGTTATCAGAATACAGGACTAGAGTAGATAAAAGGACTAGATAAAGGACTAGTGGTGTAGGATTAGTCCTGGGTTCAGCTCCTGTCAGTCCTGCTGCGGTCTGGAAAGCTGCCAGGTCAGTTTCTAAATCAAGAAAAAGGTTAGATATTTGTATTTATAATTTTATTCTTCATACATACATTCTAAGTTTTTTTGTATTTTTTTCAATATTTCTTTGAAAAGTTAAGATTGAATTTTTATTTTTCTACAAATTAAAGAATTATTATATTTTACAAAATCTTCATCTTGGAAAGCTCTACATTTTCCCTTGGTAATTCAAAAGTGACAGCCCCCCCCCCCAAAAAAAAGAAAAGTTAACAATGTGAAAAACATTTTCGTTTTTCTTGTTTAAAATTGTTTAATAATTTTCTCCGGAAGAAATGAGCAAGTCATTTCCGCCGAAGATAAACCACAATTGAAACCCTGTCTGTTTCTAATCTATAAATGCAGAGTTAAAATAACGACTGGAGTCCCTTTAATCGTTTTATGTTTGAGTTTAGGAGCTTTGAGCTGTAACCTCTCCTAACCTAAACCCTACTAAACCATGGCAATGGATCGTAAACCATCCTAAACACAAACAATTACTGTCCTTGCCAATAGTTTACTCCTCTGCCCTATATCTTCAAGTATATAATGAAAGTCTACAAAATTCTGCTAAATCTAGGTTTATATCTTATCTACGGAATCTAAGTCTTTCTGGCACCATTACATAACATCATTATCCATTATGTATTTTATACTGGGTCTTATCTTTCAATTTCAGAAAACTAATTTAGATCTGTAAAGTACTACCAAATATTTTGTTTTATGTGTCCAGACATTTTTCTCAAAACATCTAATAACTGTTATAGATTGAAGTCTATTTGATATTTTAGTAAGCTAAATTACAAGGTAAATCTCATTTCTGTGAAAGCTATGAAGCCATTTAGCTCAAATACAAGGTAAAGCTAAATACTGTGGAAGCTATAAAGCTATTAAGCTCAATTACAAGGTAANGCTCAACTGCAAGCTAAAGCTAAATTCTGTGGAAGCTATGAAGCCATTAAGCTCAACTGCAAGCTAAAGCTAAATTCTGTTCAAGCTATGAAGCCATTAAGCTCAACTACAAGCTAAAGCTAAACTCTGTTCAAGCTATGAAGCCATTAAGCTCAACTAGAAGGTAAAGCTAAATTTTGTTCAAGCTATGAAGCCATTAGGCTCACTGAGATTCCATTTCTCAAATTTCTCACGTCTTCTTATTTATTTCAACGTCTTAAAATTGTTAATTCTCGTTTTTCTCCTTTTTCAGATTTTGCCATACTTTGAAATATTTATTCTTCCTACTTGAGTATATATATTGATATAAAAACATGTCAGGGAATAGCGTTCAGAATTCCATTCTCTTGTTCTACAAAAGTTATGAAACCCCTTTAATTCCCTCGTCTATTTCCCTTCTCTTACTTATAAATGGTTTGATACTTTATCTTGGAAATAAAACATTAAATCAACCAAGAAAACCAGGAGAACCAAGAGAATGAGTATAAAGAACCGAGAGAACCACTTAGTAGAACCATGAACCACCTGGTAGAACCAGAGAACCACCTTGTAGAACCAGAGAACCACATAGTAGAACTAGTAGAATCAAGAAAACCAGGAGAACCAAGAGATTAAATTTAAAGAACCAAGAAAACCACCTTGTAGAACCAGAGAACCACATAGTAGAACTAGTAGAATCAAGAAAACCAGGAGAACCAAGAGATTAAGTTTAAAGAACCAAGAGAACCATAGACCCATTGATAGAACCAGTAGAATCAAGAAAATCAGGAGAACCAAGAGAACCACCTTGTAGAACCAGAGAACCACATAGTAGAACTAGTAGAATCAAGAAAATCAGGAGAACCAAGAGATTAAGTTTAAAGAACCAAGAGAACCATAGACCCATTGATAGAAGTAGAATCAAGAAAATCAGGAGAACCAAGAGAACCACCTTGTAGAACCAGAGAACCACATAGTAGAACTAGTAGAATCAAGAAAATCAGGAGAACCAAGAGATTAAGTTTAAAGAACTAAGAGAACCACCTTGTAGAACCAGAGAACCATATAGTAGAACTAGTAGAATCAAGAGAACTAGGATAACCAAGAATGACAAGATAAATTGAAAAACCAAGTTAATTAAGTTAACCAGGAGAACCAAGAGATAAGAAGAAATAAGAACACCTGGAAAACCAATGGAACCAACAGAAACAGTAAGAAGAACATAGAGACCAGCTAGTAAAACCAAAAGAACCAGCTTGTAGACCTGATGGAACCAAGAGAACAAGATAGGAGAACCAGCAGAACCAAGAGAAACAGGAAAACCAGTAGAATCAAGAGAAACAGGAGAACCAAGGGAACAAGGAGAACCAAGAGAAACAGGAGAACCAAGAGAAACAGGAGAACCAAGAGAAGAAAGAAAATCAGAAGAACCAAAAGGAACAGGAGAACCAAGAGAAACAGGAGAACCAAGAGAAACCGGAGAACCAAGAGAAATAGGAGATCCAAAAGAAACAGGAGAATCATGAGAAACATGAGAACCAAGGGAAACCGAAGAACCAAGGAAAACAGGAGAACCAAGGAGAAACAGGAAAACCAAGAGTAAAGGAGACCAAGAGAAACAGGAAAATCAAGAGAAACAGGAAAACCAAGAGCAACAGGAGAACCAAGAGAAACAGGCGAACCAAGAGAAACAGAAGAAACAAGAGAAAAATGAGAACAAAGAAAAACAGGACAAACAAGAGAAACAGGAGAACCAAGAAAAAGAAAAGAAAAGAAAGTCGAACATCTTTAGAATCAAGTAAACCAGGAGAACCAGGATAAGGTAAGAATATGTTTTTTACTTCACTCCCCTCTGTTAGAAATCTTTGGCAGGAACCTAATTCTGCAAATTATAGAAGTTTGTCTTCTTATAAAAAAGGTTTAGAACCTACATCTTACACAAAGGTTTAGAATATGGTCTTATACAGATGGTTTATTACCTGGTTTTATACAGAGGTTTATTACCTGGTTTTATACAGAGGTTTATAACCTGGTTTTATACAGAGGTTTATAACCTGGTTTTATACAGAGGTTTATTAGTTATTACCTGGTTTTATACAGAGGTTTATAACTTGGTCTTATATGTAGTTATACAGAGCGAGGTTTATAACCTTTTTTAAAGCAAAGGTTTGAAACACTTTGATCTTGTAAATCTGATTTGTTTCAGTTAAAAAAAAGTGTTTTATATTTCTATACTTTATGCAAATAATCTTCTTCAAGTGCATTTTTCTGATCAAACATTGACTTGTATGGAGTATTTACTTTATATTTCTACTTTATAATTATTCACGAATCAATCTAATAAAGTCGCATTAAAGAAAATTTTCAAAAATGTCTTGTGTCCTCTATTCTGTTAAACCTACTTGTCTTGTGTTCTCTATTCTGTTAAACCTACTTGTCTTGTGTCCTGTATTCTGTTAAACCTACTTGTAAGAACGTGAACTTGAACTGTTGTAGGAAGGGAGTTGCTGGGGGAGCAGGTATAGTTTCCTGAATCCTTCAATAGGGATTTATGGATCACTAGATTACTCAATCCTCGACCCTAAACAGTATAATCCTTTAATAGAGATTAATGGATCAAAATATTACTCAATCCTTAACTCTAAATAGTATAATCCTTCAGTAGGGATTTATGGATCACTGGATTACTCGATCCTTATCCCTAAATAGTATAATCCTTCAGCAGGGATTTATGGATCACTGGATTACTCGATCCTTGTCCCTAAATAGCATAATGTATGTACACTGCAGTGTATCTTGTAGTGTATAATGTAATGAATATACTAAAACTTTCCTGTTGCAAATAGAAGGAAGGAAAAATGAGTCCCATTATTTATCATCAAGGATTGCAATTCTTTTTACAATCCAGAGAGACAAAACCTTAAGCTTAAGTTTTGTTTAATTTTAAGAATAATAAATTCTTTTCTAAATTTGATTTATCAATGATAAAGGTTGATATATGAACTCCTGAGGGAGACTCCGAACCTTATCTGAATTTATAGCTATCCCTCCTCTAGGAGACTGGTTGAGAAGATCAGAACCCCGGAACCAGTGAATATACTCCGCAGGACGGATATGTCCCTCAACCTGACAGGTCAGGTTTATTGCTCCGCCCTCACGGAGCAGTACTTCAGTCCCGCCCAGGATCCAGCTCCGAGCATCTAAACAGTACAGCACAAGATATAATCTTGTTATACAATTGGATGAAAATAGGTTTTGGCAAAGAGTTTCTTTATATTATAAATTGGAGCCATGAATAATAATTACCCCTTGGATCCCGTCCCTTATATTCTTTTTATACATTGTATATTACAAATTTTAAGCTTCTTTTAAACCAACTGATCATATTTGGATTATTTTATTTGTAATTTAAGTGAGAATAGGCTTGAACTTTTTAGACCGCTCAAGTTAAAAAAAAATAAGAAACCCATATTTTGCTTTGGTGAAAAATAATCTCTAAACATTCATTGCAAGGTTTGACCAGTGACCAAGGGTTGTCTACGGAGCCATGGCAATTGAAAACTAATTTTCCACACTACTAAATAATAAAATATTTTTTGAAAAATTTTTTTTTGGTACTTCAATATGGCCCCAAAAAAAATCCGCAAATCTTTTTTCTTTCAAAATCAAAAGTTCAGAAAAACAAAAAAGTGTAAATAAATTGTTTCTATTAAAATCTAAAAGTTGAAAAAGATTGAATCACAGAATCCCAGAAAATTTGCAAAATTGTAATAAGAAAATTTTTTTTTCAATGGTTTTTAAGGTTTCAACTGAACAGCGTATATTTGATACTTCAGAATATACTAAGAAGAAAGGAACTAGAGAATTTAAATAACTTTTCCTTAATAATCCAACCAGAACTAAAAACTGCGAATTTTCTTATTACAATTTGCGAATATTCTGTGATTCTTTGGTTTAATCTTTATAAAATTTTAGATTTCGAAAGAAATAATTTATATACACATTTTTGCTTTTCTGAACTTTTGATTTTGAGATAAAAAAGGTTCGCGGATTTTTTTGGGTCATTGGAGTACCAAAAAAATTTTACAAATTTTCAAAAAAATATTGAAAAAACACGATACAGGAGAGTTGCACAAAAAAGGTAAAATTTTGTACCAGGCGACTCAAATCACACTTTTTTACTCACCCTGTATATAAAATATTAATATAAAATATTGTATAAATTGTACAATTTTTAGATAATGATATTAACCTGTTGTCTTGAGAACAAACAATTTGCTGCGCTTTGGTTCTGTGCTGATCTGACATTCGTAAGTTCCAGAATCCGTCGCCAGGGTAGGAAATATACTCAGGCGCCATCTTGAAATTAAAGGATATTAAAACTATGGAATCTTGCAGTTATGGAAAATTATTTAAATATATGTGAATACCGGTATTTAAAGAGAATAGAAACTAAATGTTTATTGTGTGAATATATTATCTTTGTATTCAAGACTGAACATTTCCCTTATTTTGCATTTACTTTTTGCAATTTACGATGTTTATGCTAAAACCCAATTTTAGCAGAATTCTACTTTAAATTACAAAATATTTAAGAGTGTACAACAATTACAAGTCATCCTATTAACATAGCAATTATTTAACAGACTCATTACAATGGAAATACTTAATTTTGAAATAAATCACATTTAAGTTTTTATTTATTTATTTATTTATCCCTTATTTTGCATTTATTTTTTACAATGTACCAAGGGCGTATATCGAAATAATTCTAGGGTGGGGGCGAAATTTTTTTTGCCCCCCCCCCCCCTCNCCGGGGGTGAGGGCAAAATTTGAACTGTAAATTCAAAACATTTGGCTTCTTGGATATCAGGCATAAGTATAAGATACTTTAAAGGTACACATGTACAGTCAAATTACCTTTCATGTACTATACTTAATCTCTCCTTTAAACAAAACTAGAAGAATAAAAAATTGTTCATAAAAAATCGACTTTATTATGCTGTTATGTTAGTAATAATTAGTATTTAAACTAGAGATAGTAAAAGACATTTTTGAAAATTAAAAATCTTTCTAAAACTTGAATTCTATGAGATGAAAAAAGGACAGAGGTCCAGAATATGACCTGTAAAAGTTTCTGTTTTTAAAAAAAGTCGAGTGCCATTGTAATTTATGTCATAAAGCTCTTCGTTCATTTATATGTTTGCTATGGCTGGCCAAACGGCTTAATCAAATAGGCTGAATTTTAGTAAGGAAACTCATGGATAGGGAATAGGGATGTCATAAACTAAATAAATTATAAGTTTTTTGTTTTATTTCGATTTTTAAAATTCCACGGGCAACGCCTGACACTTCAGCTAGTTTGGTCCACTAATACAATCTTCTCAGTGCACTGAATGAACAGAAAACTATTTTTTTATGTTCTTTACTCTCGAATTTAAGATTTGAAAAGTGTGAAAGGTCTAGGGGCTGGGCACTGCCCCCTTGCCCCCCTCTGTATACGCCCTTGCAATGTACGATATTTATGCTTAACCCCAGAATTCTACTTTAAATTACAAATATTTTGCAGTATACTATACATGGGTCATCCTAACAATGACTAAACAGAGTTATTAATATAATTATTTTTACTTCTTAAATAAATCACATTCTTTGAATGACTTTAACTTTTAATCTTGATTTTTCTCCAAAAAGCAAAATTATTTCGTTTATTTAGAAAAAGACATGATTAGAGGAAAAACACTGCCAACTTGCCTCAAACTCTAATTTTTATATCTTTTCAACCTAATGACAAAGCAAATAGTCAAAGTTTAAGAAATCGCTTAAATGTTCCCCATCAATTTGCAAACATATAGGGATTAAAAAAGTAGAGAGTAAATTTTATTATAAAAACGATAAAATCCCTAAACTCACTTTTGCTTGATTTAACATTTCCATTTCTGAAATCTATAAATGTATATACTTGCTTTATCTGTTTGTTTGTTTGATTGTGACCGATAAACGTCAAAACGGCTGAACCGATCGGGAAGGTGTGTGTGGGAAGGTTTATTTATGGTTTTATTATTGTGTTATCGAAGAGAAACGGATGAAAGATTAAGCAAAATTAAAAGTGGAAATAGAAGATGGCCAAGTTTTTTCATTATTATGTAAATATTTTTTGTGTATTCAAACAGTATAATCCAGTGTATATATTCTTCATATATATATAATGGAAGTGTTGTATTCTTGAAACATTACAATAATCCAGTGTTATTCTTCACATATATATAATGTTGGTTTAGTTCAGTAAAGATAATATCCTGAAATTTTTATCTGCAGTGGTAAGCGATTATATCAATACAATGAAGACGATTTTAGAATTGAATTTTGATTTAAATTACTCTATTAAACAGCATGGATACACAAAAACATAGAAGTCAACAGAATTTAAAAATTAAAAAAGCTTCTCTTTGATTCTTGTAAACTTGAAATTCGAAAAAAAGCTTGTTAACAATTAAACTTAAATAAAAAAGTCGCTTCCAACCTTATATTTTCACACAGTTTTAAAGATGTGATTTGATGCAAATATTTTTTTATTTTATATACACGTGATGCAGTGGCATAAAAGGTATGTGTGTTAATTTTTAAGAAATTACAAAGGAATTGAGTCTTTGCCACAAACTATGATTTTCTATCCCCAATATCTTTGAAGCCCAATGTCGTAAACCTTTGATATTTCAAATTTATATTTTTTGATCTAACAAAAGTCATAGTTTGAAATGTCAAAGGTTTACGACATTGGGCTTTAACCCTATCCCTGCTGGGGTACTTGAAAACCAGGATACGCTGGGGGGGGGTCAATTTGACCCCCCCCCTCTAAATCCCATGTTTTATGTCCAAATATGACAAATGATACATCATTAGAAAGCTCTTGTGCTCTACTTTTAGAATCTGCAAAAAAAATTGCAAATTTGCGAAAATTGAATTTTTTATCGCAAAATCCAGTTTTATAGTAAAATGTTTGCAAAAAAAAATTTGTCCAAAAAATGACAAATTATACATTTTTGAAAAGCCCTTGACCATGCCATTTCAAATATGCAAAAATTTTTGCAAAATTTTAAATAACCTGATTTTTAATCAAGAAAAACTAAAAATGTGCAAATTTCCTTTGACAGGTTGTTTGCAAAAAAATTTGCAATTTTTTATCGCAAAACTTGTGCAATCCGTTTCCTTATGTCATAGGCTTTCCAAAAAGCTAAATTTTATCAAAATCTGATAAGTGAAAATGGGTCAAAACAAAGATTTAGTTTGTTACAGGCAAAAGCAGTCATTCAGGCAGTGTGCCTGAGGACTCAGGCAGTTAGTATTAAAGCCCGTTTTTAGGCCTAAAGGGAGGGCTTTGGGTATGTAAGAAAAGTCAGAAAATTTCAACAGCCTCAGACCAATACTTTTTTAGTTATGTAAAAAAAACTACAGGGGGGGTCAAATTGACCCCCCCCCCCCCAGCGGGAATAGGGTTAAAGATATAGGGATTAGAAAATCAGAGTTTGTGGCAGACTCAATTCCTTTTACTAAAGACAATTCTGTCACATGTTCAAAATGATATTTACTTGTTCAATATTCCTAATTATTACATGATATTTACGTGTTCAATATTCCCAATAATTACATGATATTTACTTGTTCAATATTCCCGATAATTAGGGATATTTACGTGTTCAATATTCCCAATAATTACATGATATTTACGCGTTCAATATTCCTAATAATAAATATAATATTTACGTGTTCAATAATCCCAATAATTACATGATATTTACGTGTTCAATATTCCCGATAATTATATAACATTTACGTGTTCAATATTCCTAATAATTACATGATATTTACGTGTTTAATATTCCCAATAATTACATGATATTTACGTGTTCAATATTCCCAATAATTACATGATATTTGCGTGTTTAATATTCCCGATAATAACATGATATTTACGTGTTCAATATTCCTAATAATAACATAATATTTACGTGTTCAATAATCCCAATAATTACATGATATTTACGTGTTCAATATTCCCGATAATTACATAATATTTACGTGTTCAATACTCCTAATAATTACATGATATTTACGTGTTCAATATTCCCAATAATTACATGATATTTGCGTGTTTAATATTCCCAATAATTACATGATATTTACGTGTTCACTATTTCCAATAATTACATAATATTTACGTGTTCAATATTCCCAATAATTACATGATATTTGCGTGTTTAATATTCCCAATAATTACATGATATTTACGTGTTCAATATTCCTAATAATTACATGATATTTACTTGTTCAATATTCCTAATAATTACATGATATTTACTTGTTCAATATTCCTAATAATTAAATGATATTTACGTGTTTAATATTCCCGATAATAACATGATATTTACGTGTTCAATATTCCCGATAATTAATGATATTTACGTGCTCAATATTCCCAATAATTACATGATATTTACGTGTTCAATATTCCCGATAATTACATGATATTTACGTGTTCAATATTCCTAATAATTACATGTTATTTACGTGTTCAATATTCCTAATAATTACATGATATTTACGTGTTTAATATTCCCGATAATTAATGATATTTACGTGTTCAATATTCCCGATAATTAATGATATTTACGTGTTCAATGTTCCCAATAATTACATGATATTTACGTGTTCAATGTTCCCAATAATTACATGATATTTACGTGTTCAGTATTCCCAATAATTACATGATATTTACTTGTTCAATATTCCTAATAATTACATGATATTTACTTGTTCAATATTCCTAATAATTACATGATATTTACATGTTCAATATTTCTAATTATTACATGATATTTACGTGTTCAATATTCCCAATAATTACATGATATTTACGTGTTCAATATTCCTAATTATTACATGATATTTACTTGTTCAATAATCCCAATAATTACATAATATTTACCTGTTCAATATTCCTAATAATTACATGATATTTACGTGTTTAATATTCCCGATAATAACATGATATTTACGTGTTCAATATTCCCAATAATTAATGATATTTACTTGTTCAATATTCCTGATAATTACATGATATTTACGTGTTCAATATTCAAAATAATTACATGATATTTACTTGTTCAATATTCCCAATAATTAATGATATTTACGTGTTCAATATTCCTGATAATTACATGATATTTACGTGTTCAATATTCAAAATAATTACATGATATTTACTTGTTCAATATTCCTGATAATTACATGATATTTACGTGTTCAATATTTCTAATAATTACATAATATTTAGGTGTTCAATATTCCTAATAATTACATAATATTTACTTGTTCAATATTCCTAATAATTACATGATATTTAAGTGTTCAATATTCCTGCACATTACATGATATTGATAAAAGTCAAAAATCAAATTCAAGGTTACATAAAGAGTAAAGATATGGAGATATCCTAGCTATCATTGAAATAAACATTTTAAGATATCGATAAAAGCTCTGATATATATATAAATATATATATTTTTATTGTAACATGTACCTTTATTTATTAATGTACATTGTACACGATATTAGATTGTTGCAGCAAAAGGGTGCATCAATTTTTAAAAATTATCTCAACTTCAATTCCGCGAACGTTAAATTATAAAAAAGTTTTAATTACAGTTGAAAAAATATAATCATTTTTTTTCAAAAAATAAAATACTCATTCCAGAAAACAAATTTGATTAAAATCAAGTTTTTAAATATTTTTTTTTATTGAAAAAAGTTTTTTTTAATTATATAAAAGGATACTTTACATGGAAGTTAAGATAATTTTACCTTATCGAGGGTTAAGAAAAGTTTTTAATTTCTCGAAAAAGTAGTTGTACACAATTTTATCGTCTCTTGAGATGAAAATTTTCAATTTCTTCATGAAAACTTCGCAATTTTTGCAATTAATTGTCTCAAGGGACCTAAAATAACTTAACATTTCTCTGTTGGGGAAATAAAGGTCGGTAATGATGGGCCCAGGGCGGTATCACTCTAATATGCCGAGTCCATTAGTGCCTGAACCAATCAGGGTTAAGTCATGTGTTTGTTGTCTATTCTGAACTAATAGAAATAATATGGCGGTCACATCTATCTTTCTATTTAGCTCATTATTCAATTAGAGATAAATCCTTATATCGGCGCTATAACAGTAATTGGAAATATTTACTTCAGCTGAAACTATAGTGGGAATAACTAATAATTGATAATGACTCATGAAGATTATAAATAAGAAATAAAAAGTTTAAAGTTTCAAACTCTGACATGAGAAAATGCTCTCCTTAATAATGTTTATTTATTCCCCAAATATATAGTTAGTTGATTAGAGTGTTTATGTTTATAAGATTATAAAGTTGCGTGCATAGTCTAATCAAAACTGTAAAATTACCATGTTTAGTTAACTGTAACATTTATTATGACATATATTAAGATTAGGAGGAAATATTTGCTCAAACGGACTGTACACTTAATTTCAAGTGACCTTCCTTTGATAGATTTCCTTGTTTGATTCACAACGATACCCTGGATTTGTCAGATCAAGCATGAATTCTATATACATATCAATGTTTTCATACAAAAGTGTAACTTCCGATTCGAGTTTTCCCTCTTTAAATTGAGAGTCACTGTTAAATTACAGTACAGTCCCTTAAAAAGGTTTTAAGTGGCCCTTAATTTAAGCGTGTATGCCGGTGTCATGCATAGAGCGGACTCTTGCATGGGGCGGATTCTCCCTTAAGTTTTAACCATTTCAACACAATGTTAGATATAAAAAGCAATGTTATGACATAAACCGATAGTTATTAATGTATTTTGATTTGAGAATTTTGATAATTTGAAAAGAAGACGACATTCGAGAGGAAATAGCCTTTTTGGCGTTTACCCCCTTTAAAATACATTCAAGAACTAAATGCGTATTTAATATATTTCAACTTATAATTTTTATTGTTTTAATATAGCTTTTTATATCCTAACATGTCCGCTCCATGCAGGACACCGGATTAACAATGCTTTAACCATTCAACCCTCTATCTGATTAACAACTAAGACGACATGTTCGTTTCTAAAATAAAACCATATAAATTCTCTAAACTTTCTTCTTTGTCTCTGCTGTCATGTAGTTAAAAGTTATTAATTTTCAAATAAAAAACATGAATAACTCGATCAGTATTTTCTTTTATGCCAAGGTTTAATAGGTACTGTTGTGAATCAGACAAGAAACTCTTTAATTTACAGATTAAATGAAATATCGTTTATTATCTCTTTAATGCAGAGTTAAAGATAAAGAAACAGTTTTTCCCTTTAAAATATTTCTTTTAGGCGACTCGAATTTGATCTAAGTTTAAAAACAATATCTTCTCCATGATAATTACTACTTTTTGTTAAAAACTATTTGTGCTTAAAGTTTAAAGTGAAATATTGATTTTAAGCCACTAACGAGACAATTGTTATACAAATCTTTCAATTCCTTTCTGAAATAAGTTGAATTCGCAATTGTTCAAATTATTAACAAGAATCTTGCAACCTTCTCTAATTTCTTGAATCCACTAACAATTTTGCAAGAATTCGTAGAATCAGAGTCTAAGTAAGATGGAGCTGGTTTCGAAAGAAGACTTTTTTATAGAACATAGGAATAACTAAGACTTCGAGGATTTAAAAATTTAGAAAAACCCAGAACACATCTTTTTTATGAACAGTTCTAATTTTCTGTCAGATTTTAGTCAAAAAGATAAGAAGAAGATTTTAATATTTTGTATTGAACCATATCCCAGGTCTAGACCAAGGGGATGAAAGGTGAATAAAAACAAGATTTTATCAAACTAGAATATTCACAGGATAAAAATTGATGGATAGCAATGATGATTTCTCAAGTCTTTGAAGTTTCTCATAAATCATTGTGGATAATTCAGATATGATGAGAGTACATGGTGCTCCTATAATATCAGGAGATTGATAAACCACTGTACATGGTGCTCCTATAATATCAGGAGATTGATGAAACCACTGTACATGGTGGTCCTATAATATCAGGAGATTGATAAACCACTGTACATGTTGCTCCTATAATATCAGGAGATTGATAAAACCACTGTACATGGTGCTCCTATAATATCAGGAGATTGATGAAACCACTGTACATGGTGCTCCTATAATATCAGGAGATTGATAAA
>NW_019396155.1:42555-109485 GCF_000591075.1 Eurytemora carolleeae
TGTTCATGGTTCTACTAATATCAGGAGATTAATTAAACCACTGTTCATGGTCCTACTAATATCAGGAGATTAATTAAATCACTGTTCATGGTTCTACCAATATTAGGAGATTAATTAAACCACTGCTTATGGTTCTACCAATATTATGAGATTAATTAAACCACTGTTCATGGTCCTACTAATATCAGGAGATTAATTAAATCACTGTTCATGGTTCTACCAATATTAGGAGATTAATTAAACCACTGCTTATGGTTCTACCAATATTATGAGATTAATTAAACCACTGTTCATGGTCCTACTAATATCAGGAGATTAATTAAATCACTGTTCATGGTTCTACCAATATTAGGAGATTAATTAAACCACTGCTTATGGTTCTACCAATATTAGGAGATTAATTAAACCACTGTTCATGGTTCTACTAATATCAGGAGATTAATTAAACCACTGTTCATGGTTCTACTAATATCAGGAGATGAATTAGACCACTGTTTATGGTTCTACCAATATTAGGAGATTTATTAGACCACTGTTATAGGAAGGGGAGGGGTGAGGGGGGTATTGAGAAGGGGTTTAGAAAGGGGAGGGTTGAGGGGGGTATTGAGATGGGGAGGTATAGAAAGGGAAGAGAAGTAAGAAACCGTGAAGAGGAAACTTTATCCCTAAAACATGACAAGTGTAGCTCAGCAAGTTTTAAAATAATAACCACAAAACCAACAAGTGAAATTCTATTATTTCAGATTAAAAGTGTAAAAAGCAAGGTTGTACAATAAGGTTGGTTAATCTTGATGCGCTCCAAAATGTCGTCACCTACGATTGATTAATAAAAACCTAATATGACGTCACTTTTATCTATTTATCTTAGGAGACGACATTTTCCGTACATTGGAGCACATCGAGAATAACTTGTTTTATCAGAAAACCTTGGTGTAAAGCGTAAAATATTAAATATTTGATGGAATATCATCATAACTTTAAGTGACACTCCATCACTCTAACCTAAGCTTTCGGTGCGTATTGCATGGATCTGCAGTACTCGGACCGAAGAAATAATGAGTTTTAGTGGAGAGTGTCATGATATCGGTACCTGAGAAACCGTAATCTATTTAATAATGTAGAAGATAACGTCGTTGTTTAATTTGTTTTTAATTTCTCCATTGTTTCTGAAGACCTGAATGCGCAAGTCACTTTTAGAGAAAACAAGCAGTTTTCAAAAACTAAAATATGGATATCTAATTTACACTTGATCAGAAAAGGTTAAAAGGGTTCTGTCGTGAATCAGACATGCCACTTGATAAATGGAGGCTCATTGGAGATTACGTTTACACTCCCTTTAGATCTTTCTCATTTCAATCATATAATACATTCATCTGCAGACTTTTATTAAACAGTTTTCCTCATATTTAGAAAATACAGAAACCAGTGAAATTAGTTTTTATCGGCATAACGTTTAGGAGGGTAGTTTGGTTGTAGCTATATTAGAGGGGGGCCGGGGGCTAAATGTTTAGGAGGGTAATTTGGTAGCTATATTAGAGGGGGGCCGGGGGCTAAATGTTTAGGAGGGTAATTTGGTTGTAGCTATATTAGAGGGGGGCCGGGGGCTAAATGTTTAGGAGGGTAATTTGGTTGTAGATATATTAGAGGAGGGCCGGGGGCTGAATGTTTAGGAGGGTAATTTGGTTGTAGCTATATTAGAGGGGGGCCGGGGGGAGGCTCAGGAAGAATTATCAGTATAATGATGATAATAATAATACTCAGAAAATCAAAAAAATCACATTTGTTATTTATACGGAGGTTAAAAGCAAACTATTGCAGCTAAGCGTTTTTCATCTTGAAATCCACTGTGATATCTTTTAAACGAGAGTTAAACGTAAATGCTTGATCCATCAATTTTAGTTATCTCTTCCGTGTAAGACCACCACGAGAAATCCAAGAGTAATTATTCTCTACAACAGGCCCGGGGTTACAAGATACGAAGAACTACTTCTTGATCCCAGAACGCACAATACAAAAGTTTTGGCCTAATAAGTCCAAAGTGCTGAAGATATGACATGTTTTTTAGAGTTAAGCTGAAATCTTTCTAAATCAAAATATGTTTTTTTATCCGACGATATTTTATTTTAAAATGTTTCTTGAACTTGTAGAAGTATACTTTCTGCTCTATTGGTTTTAAGACTTTTTCAGAGAGATAAATTTAATAACAAAGATTGAAGATAAATGAAAGAGTCTATATCTAGAAATGCATTTCTCATATATCTATGTTTGTGCGTGTGTGTGTGTGTTCGATATACTTTTATGTTATCTTTGTTGCACTGTGACCCTGAAGCAAAAATCCTTTGCAATTTTTTATGTCTTTTCAAATCGAACAAATTTCTATTCAAAGATAAGAGAGCGTTCAGATATTTTCGTAAAGGAACAATTATGAATTCTATTAAATCTTTTTTAAATGGATCGTAAAGTAAAAATACACTGAAACCTGAGCATTTTAGGGTTGATCTCGACCTATAAGAGTTCTATCTTATGTTCCTGTCTCAAGAAATTGATATAAAACTGTGTCAAAATTATACCAAAACTCATTTATGTGAAATCTGTCTGTATTACGTGACAATAACACTGCACTGCCATTGGTTGAAGTTCTGATAACTTGATACAGACGTATCAATTATATGTATTAAAAATGAAAAATTATCAAATTTCTCGTGACAGGAACATCAGATAGAACTCTCATGGGTCTCGATCAACTCCTAAAATACTCAGGTTTCAGCCTATAATCCCTTTCGTTTTTCCTTAACAGTCCCTTTAAAGGGATTTTTTATTTAATTGAAAGAGTGGAGTGTCTGATTCACAGGTACACACTAAAAAGCTTTATCGGAAAAAGAATAAATAAGATATCCATGTTTTTATTTATGAAATCTGCTCTTCCACATCATTTATTGATTAAGGTTTTCAGGATACCGTTGCGAATCACCCATGCAAATCTTTTTTAAAGGGAGTGAGCGGCAATGTATGGTTAAACTGAATATATAGTATTGTGGAAAAATTTAGTAGGACATATAAAACGTTTTAATGATTACTGAGTTTGAACGCAAAGTCGACGTCCAAAATCATGAATTTGGGTGGGTACGTTTTCAGAATCGTTTATATTTAAATTTTTAAATAACGACGACAAAAATGTAAACAAAATTCTACAGTAAACTATTAATCGTTGCTTAGGAACAGGTTGAGAAAATAAAAATTAACTCTTATCATCGAAAATAAGTAATATTATTCAATTATTAGTTTCTATAATCTCTTATTATTCACAAAGATTTTCTGCAGATTTTCTGGAATTTATATTTAAAAGACGACATTTGAAAGTTTTTTATAAATCTGCATGACAAATTCATAGAAAATAAGAAATTAAATATAATGAAAACGAAATTATTGATTCTAATATTGATAAACCTCTAATTAGTTTACTATGGAATTTTTACTATATTTTTTGTCGTTGTTATTTGATGATTTAAAAAAACCTTTTCTGAAAACGTACGCACCCAAATTCATGATTTTGAACCTCAACTTTGCACTCAAACTCAGTAATTATGTAGTAAATGCCGTACTCTTAAAACTTCGTCCAGAACTGTATCAGTCCGGGAACAACCTGTCCGCTATAAAAGTCAAACAGGACACGATACACAGGGCTACAAGCCAGTGAACTATTCACAATATTTCGCAGAAATATATCATCGTATTAAAGCTAATCACAATACGTAGCTAGTCTAGTCGCATTACAAGTTGTGTTCATTTAAGGATTAGCGCATCTAGATCTACAGACAATGTACTACGCAATTTAAATAGGCATGTTCAAACTGAATTTATTACAATTACACAT
Source organism: Eurytemora carolleeae (assembly GCF_000591075.1). Classification (NCBI taxonomy): domain Eukaryota; kingdom Metazoa; phylum Arthropoda; class Copepoda; order Calanoida; family Temoridae; genus Eurytemora; species Eurytemora carolleeae. The sequence goes on from NW_019396155.1 coordinate 46,430, forward strand.
TGTGGAAACGTTTTATATGTCTGAAATGAATCCTAAAAAAATCTTCTACAATACTGCATACTCAGTTCAACCACAATACGTACATTGCCGGTCACTCCCTTTAAATTACGACGATAGTCCCTTAAAACTTATGAAAATGTAATAAAGTGTAAGTGATCAATCCGCTAAATACAGCTGGTACATATTTTGCGATCTCTTATTGGATGAGAAGAGATGAGTACATAGGATATTAAAAAAAACAATGAGGAACTGACTTATTCCGTGGAGCAACACCACAGATACAGATTAGTGCTTCCTGAAGGGATTAACGGTACAGGAGTTCCCCCCTCAACACCACAGATACAGATTAGTGCTTCCTGAAGGGATTAACGATACAGGAGTTCCCCCCTCAACACCACAAATACAGATTAGTGCTTCCTGAAGGGATTAACGGTACAGAAGTTCCCCCCTCAACACCACAGATACAGATTAGTGCTTCCTGAAGGGATCAACGATACAGAAGTTCCCCCCTCAACACCACAGATACAGATTAGTGCTTCCTGAAGGGATCAACGATACAGAAGTTCCCCCCTCAACACCACAGATACAGATTAGTGCTTCCTGAAAGGATCAACGATACAGAAGTTCCCCCCTCAACGTTCTTCAAAACAAAATGATAAAAAATGTTGGGATTATGTTTTTTTATTGGAACATAATTTCCAACATTAATGAAAGATAAATTGAAATGATAGATGTGCATTTCTGATAGTGTTTACACAATTTAATCATCAGTGCACTTGGTTCTACTGCAGAGTGTACTCTTTGGTGCAGTCTTATAACAACTCTGCCAATTTTCTCAAAGAGTAAAATATTTATAAATTCTGTTAAAAATAATCTTAAAAAAAAAACATAAATTTATTTCTGTTTTTAAGACCAAGGAAATGTTTAAAAAATGTGTAAATTACAAGCATGATGACTTTAGAGTTTAGTCACTAAAATAGTTACTGATCACACACTGGATCGTTCTGCCTTTGTATTATTTAGAAAACGGGTCAACTACATACTTGGTACATCAGACGGGCTGATACGAGTAAAGACTAGACCAGAATCCTGGTCTTGGTTCGGATCATGCTACAATTGTACCGGAGTGATCGCGATCTATCAGTTCAATTCTGATTTTTAAATTTTACCTAAACCACTTTGTCAATATAACCCAGTTCTGTAAATGTTTCCCTAGTAGGGGTTTAAATATTTTGCTTAAATGCTCTTTTGGAGATTATTTGGTTGTTATGATCACAATCCTCTCTAAGGAATTACCAATTGGAGTAAATGCATGAGAAACATTTTTCTAGGCAAAGCTAATCTTTTTATCGAGAAAATGTAAAATCATTCAAAAGTATGTTTGTGGAGTTTAAAAAATCTTTTATTCGAAATAATTTGAAAACTTCTTAACATATATTTGAAAAAAAGTTTTTCACTGAAATTTTTTCGAAAATATCCAAAGTAATTGTTTTAAATTTAACAAAAGATATTTAGGGAATTGAGTCTTTGTCAGGAACTCAAATTTTATAATCCTTATATCTTTGCAACCTGAGTGTGTAAACCTTTGATATTTCAAATGTTTATTATTTGATCAAATAGAATTCGTATTATTTATCTGTCTAACCATCTATCTGTCTATCTATCTATCTGTTTAACTAACTATCTATTTATCTATTTATCTATTTATCTATCTATCTATCTAACTATCAATTTATCTATCTATCTATCTATCTAACTATCTATTTATCTATCTATCCTTGAACAACTGCAATCCTTTCCCTAATTACTTGCAGTACCCACTAGACTGCAAACAAAATGCAAATAAAATGCAAATTTTTTGCAATGATTTACAAAACTTCAGTAATTAATCTTTTCTGCATTCATTCCTTTATTTTAAATTCAGGTTCTTTTGAGACGTAATTTAAAGAGATGAAGAGACCCAACAAATATAGAAGGCACGGCATTGTCCGATTCATATTGTTACCCTTTCAACCCTTGGCGGATACCATTTAAACCCTTGGGGGTACTTAAAACCTTGGAGGATACCCTTTAAACCCTTTAATGATACTCTTTAAACCCTTCAAGGATACCCTTTAAACCTTTGGCGGATACCCTTTACACCCTTGGAGGATACCCTTTAAACCCTCGGCAGATACCCTTTAAACCCTTGGCGGATACCCTTTACACCCTTGGAGGATACCCTTTACACCCTTGGCGGATACCCTTTAAACCCTTGGCGGGTACCCTCTAAACCCTCGGCAGATACCCTTTAAACCCTTGGAGGATACCCTTTAAACCCTTGGAGGATACTCTTTACACCCTTGGCGGATACCCTTTAAACCCTTGGCGGGTACCCTCTAAACCCTCGGCAGATACCCTTTAAACCCTTGTAGGATACCCTTTAAAACCCTTGGCGGATTCCCTTTAAACCCTTGGAGGATACCCTTTAAACCCTTGGCAGATACCCTTTACACCCTTGGCGGATACCCTTTAAAACCCTTGGCGGATACCCTTTAAACCCTTGGAGCATACCCTTTAAACCCTTGGCGGATACCCTTTAAACCCTTGGAGGATACCCTTTAAACCCTTGGCGGATACCCTTTAAAACCTTGGCGGATACCCTTTAAACCCTTGGAGGATACCCTTTAAACCCTTGGCGGGTACCCTTTAAACCGTCGGCGGATAAGTGATGATGAGATATCCTTAATTTTCTGTTTGATTATTTTTAATTCGATTTCTATAAAAAAAAGTTTTATGATATAATTACTGTAATTTTTGCTGAGAAAAAGTTGCAAATTCTACCATTGGGAATCAAACATGCCACTTATGATACAGAAAGAGTTAGAGTCCAGTACTTGTATCCTTACAAACTATATGGTTTGATGAATATTCTAAATTGTCTCAAAAAAACATCTTACTTCTATGTTTCCTGCAAGTCATTTGTGATTTAATTAAAGATAGTTTGTCAACTAACTGAGAACATACGGAAGAAATTAAAAGTTTTAGAGAAATGGAAAATGAAGGTTTACTGAGTTGTTAGGGGGTAGGGGGGGGGGTTCCCTTTAAGAGAGAAGGGGGGGGGGGTGTTCCCTTTAGGAGAGAATGTCAACATAACTTCAACTGATTAAAAGTGTCATGTCCGATTAACAGATTATACACCTTATCTACAGCAATAAGAAAGCTATTGTCTACTTTAAGAAAAAAGAAAAATTTTAATGTTTTTTTAATTTTGAGACAAATAAACGAGTATATCTCAGTCATTTTTGAACATATGCATGAGTATTGTGTTGAACGTCAAACTCTCTATCCGACATTTTAACTCTTTGAAAAATGAGTTACATAGAATTACATGGGTAGTCCCTTTCCATAACCACGGCTAAACTGATCTGAGCTGGGAACTTTAGAATGGTGGATATCAGGATTAATGCTTAATCCTCCGTTTTTGCTAATCTCAAGACTGACATAATCTCGAGATTATGCTAGTCTTGAGATTAAATATTTAGATCAACAAATTGGATTCTAAGAACGCCAGATTTGTTTGTTTTCTTGACTGGAAGGGCCTTCACTTAATTTCTCACCCATTTATTTATTAATACATTAGTTAAAATTGGATAAAAAAAGAATATCAAACATATTATCAAATATTTTTCTTCGCCAATTAATTTACAAAATGGCCGACAACAAATTCTTGATTTATCATAAATTGCGTATTTCTCTAATGGGATAGAAATTATTTTCAAGGCTGTCATTGGTCAATACAATTTACGAACTATATTACTGCACTCTCATTGGAGAAAATAATGTACGGATATCCTAAGAGAGAGAAAAAGAGTGGATTAAGGCTAAAATTAAAAAGTTTCCACAGTGGATATTCGGATTAAGTAGTTGGGATTAAAGGTTATCCGCTCTAAAGTTCCCAGCTATGATCCAAGTTTTGTCTGGCAACTCACATGACCACAGGGAAGGATTTTAGACCGCCAAACAAGAAAAAAATGAGTCAATTTTAATGGAGAAATCCGCGAACAAACTGGCCACTTTCAGAAGAACAGATAAAAGCAAAGCTTGTTAATGCCTAGTAAACAAAGAGAATAGAATAAATATATTCTATTCTCTTTGCTAGTAAACTATACAGACAGATGTACAAAGGTACTCTAGGTTTGCTACTTACATTTTATAATCCTCTGTATGATGAGAAATGAACCTAGGATCCTGTGTATAAGTGATACTTCCAATCGTTAGAATATGCAGATCCCGTCCTCGTATCCAGGATACCTAGATAGTAGGAAAATACAAGAATATGCAGATCCCGTCCTCGTATCCAGGATACCTAGATAGTAGGACAATACAAGAATTTCACCTTTTTGAAAGATATAGGGATTAAAAAGTTTGAATTTGTGTCAAAGTCTCCTTTTCAACCCATTGTCATAGATCTTAAATATTTTAAACTATGAATTCTGTGAGATCAAAATGTTTAAAATATAAAAGGTTTACACAGATATACAGAGCGTCCCATATCATATTAGATTATCTCCAATCTTTAACACCAAAATAATACTCGAAAAACTTATCATTTTCCGCAAGAAAATTCTTATATAAGCCTTATGTTATTTTTCAAAATGATTCATTTTAATGAAATTTTCTAATTCGCCCCGAAAATCGTAATTTAGACCCGTTCTCGGTCTAATATGATGTGGGACACCCTGTAGGGAATAGAAAATCAGCGTTTGTGAAAAAAAAACTCTTTAATACCGCGCAGAAAAAGAGGATCTTAGAATTATTCACGTAATCACGTTCAAGGATACATGGGTATCACTAAATTTAGATAATTCTCCAAAATTAAAATTGTATTTTATTTTTCTAGAATTTCAAAACTAAGGTTTGGAAGAATGCATATATTCCAAATATAAAGTTCAAGTTGTTGATTTTAAAAGACTGAAACTTATAAAAAGTTTTCAGATAAAAATATAAAAATGCAGGCCTCGTTCTTCAGATATATACTTAACTGAACACTCTATAGGATTTCAAGGAAAATAAAAAGAAACGAGTCACAAATATTTATCATTGGAAAACTTTTTCTTATCCGCCATCCTTGTCACGTCCTTCCTTGTCGTGTTCCTTACATGTCACGTCCTTCCTTGTCGTGTTACTTGTCACGTCCTTCCTTGTCTTGTTCCTTACATGTCACGTTCCTTCCTTGTCGTGTTCCTTACATGTCACGTTCCTTCCTTCCTACATGTCTTTGTCAAGTTCCTTCCTTATCAGCTTTCCTTCTAACGTTCTTTCCTTTCTTATTAGTCCTTGTCACGTCCAGTTCTTTACAGCTGTCCTTGTCACGTTCCTTCTTTTCTCAGCTGTCCTCGTCTCTTTCATCATGCTCAGCTCTTCTTGTAATATTACTTCCTTTTTAGCTATCCTTGTCATATTACTTCCATCTCAGCTGTTCCCATCATATTACTTCCTCCTCAACTGTTTTTGTCATCTAACTTCCATCTGAGCTGTCCCCATCAGCTTACTTCCTTCTCAGCTGTCCATTTCATGTTACTTCCTTCTCAACTGTCCTTGTCATGTCACTTCCTTCTCAGCTGTCCTTGTCATATTACTTTGTTAAGTCACTTATTTCCCATCTAGGGTTCCTTGTTAAGTCCCTTATTTCTCATCTAGCGTTCCTTATTAAGTCCCTTATTTCTCATCTAGCGTTCCTTATCAAGTCCCTTATATCTCATCTAGCGTTCCTTGTTAAGTCCGTTATTTCTCATCTAGCGTTCCTCGTTAAGTCCGTTATTTCCCATCTAGCGATCCTTATTAAGTCCCTTATATCTCATCTAGCGTTCCTTGTTAAGTCCATTATTTCTCATGTAGCGTTCCTTGCTAAGTCCCTTATATTTCATCTAGCGTTCCTTGTTAAGTCCTTTATTTCTCATCTAGCGTTCCTTATTAAGTCCCTTATTTCTCATCTAGCGTTCCTTGTTAAGTCCCTTATTTCTCATCTAGTTTTCCTTGTTAAGTCCGTTATTTTTCATCTAGCGTTTCTTATTGAATCCCATCCTTCATCTTTTATTTTTAGTTCTTTCTCTAACAGTTCTTTCTTTTTCATTTTTGTTCTTTTTAAAAATCTTTTCATTTCTAGATCTTCATGATCTAATATTTCTCCTAATCCTTCTCTTTCTTCCCTCTCCTTTTATTTTATTCATCATTCTTCCTTGCTTTCCTTCTTCTTACTCTCATAGTATCTTTCTTCTCTGTTTTCTTCACAGATTGTTAACGTCAACTTATTGCATTATTTATTTATTATATTACTGTACTTCTTCTTTGTTTAAGTTATTGTAACAAGCTTTGTTAAATCTTTATTATTATTTTAATTATTTACCGCAGTATCTCCTAGGTTTGTTACTCTGCACTCAATACTAGCTCTTCCTCCTACCGGAGCAAATACTTCAGTTTGAACACTATCATTGAACCAGGGCTCAGGGGGGACCTGGAGCAAGGTATCTGAACCTGGAGAATAGTTTGAAGATCGTACATGAGATCCTCTCTTCTCAACGCTCAACCTCACAACTAAAATACAAAAAGAAAGCTAATTCTATACAATAAAACAAGACATTCGTAAATGCATATATACGTTGCGTATAGCCGGCCAAACGGCTGGACCGATTGGGCTGAAATTTGTTGTGGACACTCATGGGTTGTTAGGAGGTGTTATAGGCTAAAAAAAAATCAAAATATTTTTTTTTTTAAATATTTGTTCTAATTTTTTTTCACGGGCAATGCCGGGCCCTTCAGCTAGTAATAATATAAACTAGCTGGAGTGCCTTGAGGTTAAACGTTTATTCATAGCTTCATAGTAAAGGAATATTTAGGATTATTTTATCAAGAATTATTCTTATCAATTAATGCCGCTAATTATTTCAAAGCTCAAAGTTGATTCTCATCATCTCAGGCTATATTTAAACTGTTATGTTACATGAGACACCGTGTGTTAAAAGAGAAGCTTAATAACTCAAGAAAATACCAGTATTTGCTTACTTAACTTTTCCTTGACCTAGTATTAAAGTTGCGTATGAACTTCATTCCTTAATTTCACCTTTATATAAGGTTTGGTTGTCCACCTATAGTCTTGTAAACTTGAACAATGTTATTCTACTCTTTATATAAGGTTTGGTGGTCCAACTATAGTCTTGTAAAATTGAACAATGTTATTCTACTCTTTATATAAGGTTTGGTGGTCCAACTATAGTCTTGTAAAATTGAACAATGTTATTCTACTCTTTATATAAGGTTTGGTGGTCCAACTATAATCTTGTAAAATTGAACAATGTTATTCTACTCTTTATATAAGGTTTGGTGGTCCAACTATAGTCTTGTAAACTTGAACAATGTTATTCTACTCTTTATATAAGGTTTGGTGGTCCAACTATAGTCTTGTAAACTTGAACAATGTTATTCTACTCTTTAGTCCGTACGCAGTATTTACTCTGTAAACAAAGAACATAATCATCATGTTTGAAACTATTTGAAAAGTATAAGAACCATGTTAAAATTTCCAAATTAAACCCTGGTCTTTTTTAATATTTTTACAGAAATCTCATGAGAACTGAATTTAGACTAAAAGAGACTAGTTTGAATAAGTGGATTAATATTTAAATAAGTGGATTGAGTATTTGAATAAGTGGATTGAATATTTGAATAAGTGGATTAATATTTAAATAAGTGGATTGAGCATTTGAATAAGTGTGTTGAATATTTAAATAAGTGGATTGAGTATTTGAATAAGTGGATCAATATTTGAATAAGTGGATTAATATTTGAATAAGTGAATTAATTATTTGAATGAGTGGATTAAATGTTTGAATAAGTGGATTAAATATTTGAATAAGTGGATTGAGTATTTGAATAAGTGGATTGAATATTTAAAAAAGTGGATTAAATATTTGAATAAGTGGATTAATATTTAAATAAGTGGATTGATCATTTGAATAAGTGGATTGATCATTTGAATAAGTGGATTAATATTTAAATAAGTGGATTGATCATTTAAATAAGTGGATTGATCATTTGAATAAGTGGATTAATATCTAAATAAGTTGATTGAGTATTTGAATAAGTGGATTGAATAATGAAATGAGTGGATTGAGAATTTGAATAAGTGAATTTGATTCTGGAATAAGTGGATTGAGAATTTGAATAAGTGAATTTGATTCTGGAATAAGTGGAATAAATATTTAAATAAGTGGATTAAATATTTTAAAAGTGGATTCTTTGATGAATGTAAGGGATTACAAGATTAGAAGAGTTGGTGGTTGAAGAGGTTTAAATCCTTATCAGTAGAACTATACAGTTGATAAATGGATCTAGTTTCAGGCAGATTTAAAACAGAAAACCTGCACACAGAAATAAGAATAATAGAAGAAATTACACAATTATAAAAACATTAAGAAATTTCTGATTTGTTGATAATGGAAATAGAAAAGTTTTGCTAAAAATAATTCAGCTAGTTTTGCATTAAAAGAGAATAAAAATGATTTTTTTTAATTCCTTTATTGTATTTGTGAATCTTTATCTCTTATTTTTTCTTACTTATTCCTCCAATTGTTCTTACTTATTCCTCCTATTTTTCTTATTATTCCTCCTTTTGTTCTTATTTATTCCTCTTATTGTTCTTATTTATTCCTCCTATTTTTCTTATTTATTCCTCCTATTGTTCTTATCTATTCCTCCTATTGTTCTTATTTTACTTATTTATTCCTCCTATTGTTCTTATTTATTCCTCCTATTTTTCTTATAATTCTCCTCTTTTTCTTATTATTCTCCTATTTTTCTTATTTATTCCTACTATTGTTCCTATAATTCTCCTATTTTTCTTATTTATTCCTCCTTATTTATTTTCCCTATTGTTCTTATTTATTTCTCCTATTATTCTTATCATTCCTGCTATTATTCTTATTTATTCCTCTGATTGTTCTTATTTATTCCTCCTATTGTTTTTATCAATTCCTCCTATTGTTCTTATTTATTTTCCCTTTTGTTCTTATTTATTTCTCCTATTATTCTTATTATTCCTGCTATTGTTCTTATTTATTCTTCTTATTGTTCTTATTTATTCCTCCTATTGTTTTTAGCTATCCTCCTATTGTTTTTATCTATTCCTTCTATTGTTCTCATTTATTCCTCATATTGTTCTTATTTATTCCTCCTATTGTTCTTATTTATTCCCCCTATTTTTCTTATCTATTCCTCTTATTGTTCTTATTCATTCCTCCTATTGTTCTTATTCATTCCTCTCATTGTTCTTATTTATTCCTCTTATTGTTCTTATTGTTCTCCTATTGTTCTTATTTATTTCCCCTATTGTTCTTATTTATTCCTGCTATTGTTCTTATTTATTTCTCCTATTGTTCTTATTTATTCCTCCTATTGTTCTTATTCATTCGTCTCATTGTTCTTATTTATTCCTCTTATTGTTCTTAATTATTTCTCCTTATTTATTTCAACTATTGTTCTTATCTATTTCTCCTATTGTTCTTATTTATTTTCCCTAGTGTTCTTATTATTCCTGCTATTGTTCTAATTATTCTCTTATCGTTCTTATTTATTCCTCCTATTGTTCTTATTCTTTCCTCCCATTGTTCTTATTTATTCCTCTTATTGTTCTTATTCATTTTCCCTAGTGTTCTTATTATTCCTGCTATTGTTCTAATTTATTCTCTTATCGTTCTTATTTATGCCTCCTATTGTTCATATTCTTTCCTCCCATTGTTCTTATTTATTCCTCTTATTGTTCTTATTTAATCCTCCTTTTTTATTTCTCCTATTGCTCTTATTTATTCCTCCTATTGTTCTTATTTATTCCTCCAATTGTTCTTATTTATTCCTACTATTGTTCTTATTTATTCCTCCTATTGTTCTAATTTATTCCTCCTATTGTTCTTATTTATTCCTCCTATTGTTCTTATTCTTTCCTCCCATTGTTCTTATTTATTCCTCTTATTGTTCTTATTTAATCCTTGTTCTTATTTATTCCTCCTATTGTTCTTATTCATTCCTCCTATTGTTCCTTTTTATTCCTCCAATTGTTCTTATTTATTCCCCCTATTGTTCTTATTTATTCCTCTTATTGTTCTTATTTATTCCTGCTATTGTTCTTATTTATCCTCCTATTGTTCTTATTCATTCCTCTCATTGTTCTTATTTATTCCTCTTATTGTTCTTATTGTTCTCATATTGTTCTTATTTATTTCTCCTATTGTTCTTATTTATTTCCCCTATTGTTCTTATTTATTCCTCTTATTGATCTTATTTATTCCTGCTATTGTTCTTATTTATTTCTCCTATTGTTCTTATTTATTCCTCCTATTGTTCTTATTCATTCCTCTCATTGTTCTTATTTATTACTCTTATTGTTCTTATTTATTTCTCCTTATTTATTTCACCTATTGTTCTTATCTATTTCTCCTATTGTTCTTATTTATTTTCCCTATTGTTCTTATTTATTCCTCTTATTGTTCTTATTTATTTTCCCTAGTGTTCTTATTATTCCTGCTATTGTTCTAATTTATTCTCTTATTGTTCTTATTTATTCCTCCTATTGTTCATATTCTTTCCTCCCATTGTTCTTATTTATTCCTCTTATTGTTCTTATTTAATCCTCCTTATTTATTTCTCCTATTGTTCTTATTTATTCCTCCTATTGTTCTTATTTATTCCTCCAATTGTTCTTATTTATTCCTCCTATTGTTCTTATTTATTCCTCCTATTGTTCTAATTTATTCCTCCTATTGTTCTTATTTATTCCTCCTATTGTTCTTATTTATTCCTCCTATTGTTCTTATTTCTTCCTCCAATTTTTCTTATTTATTCCTCCTATTGTTCTAATTTATTCCTCCTATTGTTCTTATTTATTCCTCCTATTGTTCTTATTCATTCCTCCTATTGTTCCTTTTTATTCCTCCAATTGTTCTTATTTATTCCTCCTATTGTTCTTATTTATTTCTCTTTTTGAAATGTATAACTTTTGCAAGTTATGCAAAAAAATAATGTTTTTTTTTTCCTAAAATTTGTAATATTTATTAAATTCTGCTATTTTGTAAATTTTCATTTATTTTATTTTAAACTTGCTTCTGTTACACATTATGTATTATGAATATCATGTTCTATATCTGTGTAAAGTTAAATAGGCTTCCCGCATCTACATTTAATTACATTCAGTGGCACATTAATGAATAAACTTCTACATTTTTCAATTTTGCCAAAAATTTCATATTTTACCAATAAAGTTTCACCAAAAATTGCATATTTTACTAATAAAGTTTCACCAAAAATTGCATATTTTACTAATAAAGTTTCACCAAAAATTGCATATTTTACTAATAAAAGTTTCACCAAAAATTGCATATTTTACTAATAAAGTTTCACCAAAAATTGCATATTTTACTAATGAAGTTTCACCAAAAATTGCATATTTTACTAGTAAAGTTTCACCAAAAATTGCATATTTTACTAATAAAGTTTCACCAAAAATTGCATATTTTACTAATAAAGTTTCACCAAAAATTGCATATTTTACTAATAAAGTTTCACCAAAAATTGCATATTTTACTAATAAAGTTTCACCAAAAATTTAAGATTTTAATAAAAATCTAATGTTTTACTGAAACATCTAATAGTTTACAAAGAATCTAATATTTTAACAAAAATATCATATTTCACCAAAAATTTTATCATAACAAAAATTTAATATTTTAAAAAATCTAATATTTTGAAAAAATGCTGAACTCTACAATTTAATTAAAAATTGCAAAAAAAGTTTATGTCGATAAAAGTTAATCAGTAGATGGAAATCTATTAAAGAATTGAACCGTGCCAAAACCTTTAAACTAAAAGATGCTTATTTCTAGAAGTAATTATCTTCTATATATATATATTCACATTCAATTTCAAGTGGATTTAAATTAATCTTAAGGATGAAACCCCTCCCCCCCCCCTGAAATTGTTATACTACTTCTCCTAACCAAATACAGAATTTTGAAACAACTCGATTAAATTTGTAAGAACTTTGCTTTATACAATTATTATTTGTTTTTTAAATTATTTTTTTTCTAGGTATTTCTTGTCTTATTTCTCTAGGTAGTTCTTGTCTTCTTTTCCAGGTAATTCTTGACTTCTTCTCCAGGTATTTCTCGTCTAGTTTCTCCAGGTATTTCTTGTCTTATTTCTTCTGGTAGTTCTTGACTTCTTCTCCAGGTAGTTCTCGTCTAGTTTCTCAAGGTAGTTCTTGTCTTGTTTCTAATGGTAGTTATTGTCTTGTTTCTCCAGGTAATTCTTGTCTTATTTCTCCAGGTAGTTCTTGTCTTCTTCTCCAGGTAGTTCTCGTCTAGTTTCTCTAGGTAGTTCTTGTCTTGTTTCTCAAGGTAGTTCTTGTCTTCTTATTAGCAAACATTAAGGCCCAAAGTAAATTACGTTGAAAATTGTCCATATAGATAAATGTAGGTGTTTACTACATTGTCTCTCCAGGTAGTTCTTGGATTGTTTCTTCATGTAGTTCTTGTCTTGTATCTCCAAGTATTTTTGTCTTGTTTCTCCAGGTAGTTCTTGTCTTGCTTCTCCGGGCAGTTTTTGTCTTGTTTCTCCGGGTAGTTCTTGTCTTATTTCTCCAGGTAGTTCTTGTCTTATTTCTCCAGGTATTTCTTGTCTTCTTCTCCAGGTAATTCTTGTCTTATTTCTCCAGGTAGTTCTTGTCTTCTTCTCAGGTAGTTCTCGTCTAGTTTCTCCAGGTAGTTATTGTCTTGTTTCTCAAGGTAGTTCTTGTCTTCTTATACAGGAAGTTCTCGTCTAGTTTCTCCACGAAGTTCTTGTCTTGTTTCTCTAGGTATTTCTTGTCTTATTTCTCCAGGTATTTCTTGTCTTATTCTCCAGGTATTTCTTGTCTTGTTTCTCCGGGTAGTTCTTGTCTTGTTTCTCTAGGTATTTCTTGTCTTGTTTCTCTAGGCAGTTCTTGTCTTATTTCTCCAGGTATTTCTTGTCTTCTTCTCCAGGTAGTTCTTGTCTTGTTTCTCTAAGTAGTTGTTGTCTTGTTTCTCAAGGCAGTTCTTGTCTTATTTCTCCAGGTAGTTCTTGTCTTGTTTCTCAACGTATTTTTTGTCTTGTTTCTCAAGAAAGTTCTTGTCTTGTATCTTCAATTATGTTCTGGTTTTGTTTTTCCAGGTATTTTTTTGTCTTATTTCCCGAGTTAGTTCTTGTCTTGTTTATCTAGGTAATTCTTGTCTTGTTTCTCCGGATAGTTCTTGTCTGTTTCTCCAGGTGAAAAATAAAGCTTGGAGTGATTTAGCTCTGGGTGCAGTCTGGATCTGATGATTGATGAGTCTGAATCTAGTTCTTTATAGGTTGGATTTATCAACTCAACCTGAGGCATGAAGCTCGAAACTTTAACTTTAGGATACATGATACAGGATACAGGATACATGATACAGAGAACAGGAATGCAGGATAATGATTACATGATACAGAATCCTAGATACAGGGTACATGATACTGGATACAGGATACAGGATACATGATACAGGATACAGGATACAGGATACAGGATACAGGGTACATGATACAGAATACAGGATACAGGATACATAATACAGGATACAGGATACATGATACATGATAAAGGATACAGGATACAGGATACAGGATACAGGATACAGGATTCAGGATACAGGATACACATGATACTGATATAAAAGATACAGGATACATAACACATGATACTGATATAAAAGATACAGGATACAAAAAGATACAGGATACATAACACATGATACTGATATAAAAGATACAGGACACAGAACACATGATACTGATATAAAAGATACAGGATACAAGGTAATAATTGAAAATAATTGAAAATATATTTTCCCTTTGATACAAATCCTAGATCAACAGTGCATTAACTCTAATTGTAAGCTTTCAAGCTCTTTGCTATAGCATGGTAAGTTTTCTCTTTCACTGTAAGTTTTGCTCTTTCACAGTAAGTTTTTCTATTTCATTGCTCGATTTACTCTTTTCTGTGTATTGACTCTTTTATGGGTAAGTATTTACTCTTTTATGGGACAGTATTGACTCTTTTATGGATAAGTATTTACTCTTTTCTGGGAAAGTATTTACTCTTTTATGGGTAAGTATTACTCTTTTATGGGTAAGTATTTACTCTTTTATGGGAAAGTATTGACTCTTTTATGGATAAGTATTTACTCTTTTCTGGGTAAGTATTTACTCTTTTATGGGTAAGTATTTACTCTTTTATGGATAAGTATTTACTCTTTTATGGGTAAGTATTTACTCTTTTATGGGTAGATATTTACTCTTTTATGGGTAAGTATTTACTTTTTTATGGGTAAGTATTGACTCTTTTATGGGTAGATATTTACTCTTTTATGGGTAAGTATTTACTCTTTTCTGGGAAAATATTTACTCTTTTCTGTGAAAGTATTTACTCTCGACAGGGTTAGTATTTACCTAACTATCGGCATTGATATGTTCTAGATCAAAATATTTCCAGTTTGCAAAATGGGATGCATGAGTTAGGGCTGGGTAAAGTTCCGTTAACGAAGCGAAGGTTTCCGAAAATAAACGGAAGAGTCATTTAAAGAACGGCAAAAACTGTTAATTTTTAAATCATTAACGAAATGGATTAGTTGTTTTTGAAACATAAATAAATAAATAAAATAATGAAAAGTGAGAAATGGGATAAATACATACTCTTAAGTATGCCGGATGCATGGTTTATTTACAAGTACATGTGAAAATAAATGTTTTTGGGGTCAAAGAATCCATTTCCGGGATAAGTAGACATAGAAGAAGACATACTCTCCGCTACCGTTCCAAACTTTATTGGCAACTACTGTAGGATTTCTATATTTTTTATTATTGTTACTAGACTTTAAATATTAGATTTTTAAAGGGAGAGACTGGCTAGACGTGGCAGCTGAGCTGAAAGTGCAGTATTGTAGAGAAAAAAACTCCAGGATACATTTGATACCAATGAGAAATTTGTACTGTGTACAATTCTAAAATAAGAGTGTAAAGTCATTTGTATTATTTTACTATTTCCAATCTCGTAAAGTTTTGCAATAGTTTTGCATGAATAAACATTAGGCATCGTTGAACAACACCACACAAAAAAAACATTTAAGTAAATGTTGCTTTTATTGTAATTTTGTGTTTCAAATTTACCTTTTGCCTCGTTTTTTTCTTCATTTTGAAACAAAGCGAGACGTGTGAAACCTTTTTTTTAAATAACAAAATATTTTCACCATTTTGTTTTCATTCTGTGAAATTAAGTTCCCTGATTTAATGAATTCAGACAGCATCTGTAGGTTGTAAACTATAACTTAGCTAAAGTCCTACTCCTCCACTAACGTTCGTTTTCTTTACTATATTTTCAATTTTTCGTTTTCGGTTTAACATTTTCAAAGTTTTCTTACCTGTGAAATGTCCGCAAATTATGAAAAGGATGAATTCGATTTTCAGCATTTTTTCTGAAATTTTAAATTTTTACATTTCCAAAAAGAGGTTTTTAAATAAAAAGTATAGTTAAGTATGTGTCTAAATGTAGTTTCTCAAAACAAAACAAAAAACATTAATTCTGACCTAACAGAAATTTTGAAATTTTTAGAAAAGAAAGAAATTTTTTGCTAAATATTATGCATGCATTTGTTATGATTTCTTAAAAAATAGAGTACAGGATTAATATGAAGTTTTTGGTCTTACTTTTATTTTGAAATGATAATATTATGAAACCACAAAGAAGAACACTGACCTCAAACTCAAAATCTTTAATATTTCCTTTATTTTTGCAACCTGATGGTGTAAACCTATAATATTTCAAACTTTGACTATTTGATCTAATAGAATTGATGGCTTTAAAAATAAAAGGTAAACGACATTAAGTAGTATAATTAGAAAAGTAGAGTTTAAGTATGTTTTCAGTTTCTAAGTTAATATTATAAACACTGATTTATTAAACGTAATATATTGGCGTCGTAAATTATTTCCTCATTATTTGGATTAGATTTATTTAGCTGTGTATGGAAAAAGGAATAATTATGAATAATTAATTGCTTTATTACTAATTTATAGAAAGCGGTTATATAATGGGTTTTTTGATTTAAAACTTTTCCTGGGAAAACAGAACATAAAAAATTTAATAATGGCCGAAAAAAGATCGAGTTTGCAATTCAAACAAAATTGCTGAAATATTTCGATTTAAATGATCAAATAAATAGGGTCGCGAAATTTTGCTTTCAATTATTTAAATGAGTAAACATTTCGCTCAAAATAGCGCAAAGGTCCAAATTCGTTTCCTAAACATCAAAGGTTCTTAAAAATCTTTGTAAAAATCCTGCTGGTGTGGGAATTTTCAAAAGTGCGTCCGTACCCCGTACAGTGCGTCATAACTTTGCGTCCGTACTCTGTACAGTGCGTCATAACTTTGCGTCCTTGCTCCGTACATTGCGTCATAACTTTGCGTCTGTACTCCGTACATTGCGTCATAACTTTGCGTCCACAATGTACGTCCTTATTGTGAATAAATGTAATAATGCTTCCGAAAAAGTGCATCCGCATAAATGCGTCATTGTTTTCAACTGAGAATGTTGAATGTTGCCAACAAAAATTTCCCGATTAGGCTTTTTTTGTCTAATATATGATTTATATGTCCTTAGTCCTACTTTTCAAGGCCTGCTCATTAAAACTAAATCTAACTTCTAACTTTATGGGTTGGTGATCTAAGAAGGGTTTATAACAAGTTCAAAATGTTCAAAATTTTAGATCTGTAGCTTTATTAATACATAAGTATTTATTTTTATTATTTAAGAACACCGACCAGCTGTTTGACCGCCCACCACTCTACCTTATGCATCAAACAAAACAAAAAATTAGCAACATTTGTTTACAACTATGAAGTTAAAAAAGTGAAGAAGTTTGCAGAGCGGTTCTAGGGTAAGCCATTTTAAAGTCATAAAGAAAAAACCACAGGGGGGTGGAAATCCCCCCATCTCGCATGTTAGGGTTAAGAACACGTAAACTACTCTAGTGTCAACATCTTCTCTCTGTATTCAACCTAAAGAATAACTCCAGAGCTATAAACAAAGCATAAAAAGGACTGCATATTATTCTATGCAATGAAAAAGGAAACATTAAACTGTGAAAAGAATAAAAAATGTTTTTCTACAGTCTAGAGTATTTTACATTTACTAGAGGGGGGAGGAGGAGGAGGAGGAGGAGGAGGCGAAGGAGGAGGAGAAGGAGGATGCATGCAGTCTATGTCAACTTAATGAACGTAATATAATTTATAATTTTTAGTTTAAAACGCAAATGCAGACAAAAAAGGAGAACAAAATATGTTTAATTGGTCAAATTTTGATCTAAAGTCGCATCAGTTATCTGGGAAAAGGACCGAACAGTTAAATCCACGTGATAAATAACATAGACCTGCAGCAGGAATAGTTTTAGATTAGCGGGATGCAAGGAAAATTGCTTCAAACAAACAGCAGAATTTTACACAGAAATGTATTTTTTGAACACTTGATCCGTCCTGGTCAAACATAGTAAAATCTGGAATTATTGGGTTTTGTGCATTATTATTACTCCAGTTATGTGGTTTAGCGGCAGTTGTAAGCAAACTAGGAAAATCACCCCCGGACTATATTTTTTTTGAAACTTCACAGCTAGAGAAAGAATTGAGTCTTTGCCACAAACTCAAATTTTTGCATCCCTTTGAAACCTGCTGGTGTGATATTTCAAACTTAGATTAATTGATTTAACAGAATTTAAATTTTGAAATATCTAAGGTATTCAACATTCAGAGAATGTGGCAAAAACTCAATTCCTCAATTAAATTTTAATACAGCTTTTATCTATTGATTATTATTTATCTTATTTCCAATGTATATAAAACTATATTTTTAACTGTAACAATAACAACTGCAATAAATATATCGATAAAAAACGTTAATGAGAATGAGATCGATAATGATATTGATAGCAATAACGATTTTAAAAATATTATAGTATTGTTATTGATAATGATTACCTATGTAATAAAAAGTCGTAGGAAACCATATTTTTGTCTCTATATGTAATAAATATCTTAGTAAACCCCATATCTATTACGTTGTACACTAACCTAACTACGCTTATAAATAACTGCGTAAGATCTGTATTATGATTAATTTAATTACATTTGTAAATACCGACGTAAAACTTGTAATTACGTTCATTTTTAAACCTGTATCATAGAATTCAAAATATAGTTAGTTGGAATAATACTCCGCTTGATTACGGTATGAGAGTAATTTGTTCCTTGTTTGGCAGAAACAAGAGGGGACCTGGGTCATATCTTGAAAGATAGATCTAGGCTAGGATGAAAAGTATTGGGGAATGTCCAGTTCGAGATTAGTATTGAGGAATCTCCAGTTTGAGATTTAGTTGTATCTGTACAATACAGTATTGAGGAATCTCCAGTTCGAGATTAGTATTGAGGAATCTCCAGTTCGAGATTTAGTTGTATCTGTACAATACAGTATTGAGGAATCTCCAGTTCGAGATTAGTATTGAGGAATCTCCAGTTCGAGATTTAGTTGTATCTGTACAATACAGTATTGGGGAATGTCCAGTTCGAGATTAGTATTGAGGAATCTCCAGTTCGAGATTTAGTTGTATCTGTACAATACAGTATTGAGGAATCTCCAGTTCGAGATTTAGTTGTATCTGTACAATACAGTATTGAGGAATCTCCAGTTCGAGATTAGTATTGAGGAATCTCCAGTTCGAGATTTAGTTGTATCTGTACAATACAGTATAGAGGAATCTCCAGTTCGAGATTAGTATAGAGGAATCTCCAGTTCGAGATTAGTATTGAGGAATCTCCAGTTTGAGATTAAGTTGTATGTGTACGATACAGCATTGAGGAACCTTGAGTTCTAGATTCAGTTGTATCTTGTTAGAGATACCTTAGAGTACAGATAGAGTTGTATCAGAATTGATATTAACTTTAAAGGTATTATTGAGGAACCTTGAGTTTGAGATTGAGTTGTATCTTGTAAGACAGATACCTGAGAATACGGAAGGTTATAACTGAATTGGGACGGATCTAAAACTATTTATTGGAGTAGGAAATTTACTACATATACACTGTGTGTTGAGATTATCTGTATTCTATTACGTTTGTTAATATCTGAGAAGACCTATTGGTCCACATTGTTACCATGTATTACGATTTACTTTAATCACATTCATCAATTTAATACCAAGAAAATGTAAGTCAGTTCACCATGAATTGTTGCTTCATTAGGTTTATACGCCTATAAATTCTCGTGTAAATAAGCAAAGAGTTGGCTCTAGTTGAATCCGGGATACCTATTTAGCAATACAGAGTTACAGGGATACATATTAAGGATTACAGAGAGCTAGTAGTATCTGAGCGATACATACTAAAGAATACAACAGCGTCTTATCGGGATTAATAGAGATTGAGTATTATAGATCGAAAAAGCGAGTTCGAAAGCGAGTTGTAGCTGTAGGATACACATTGAGATTACAGAAGGTCCTACCTGGATTGTTACAGACTTAAGAGAACATGTTGGAGTAAGGCATTTGCTACATTTAGATTCTTTTTTTTCAAAATGAATATTTTGCAGATATTGCCGACTACAAAATTACACAATTCTTTCTCTGTATACAACCTCCTGACTTCATTCTTTACTTAAATGTCTAGACAATCCATCAAACAGTTCTTGAGTATTCTTGGTAAATTGAAAGTTTTACAATCTCCATTCTTGAAAACATATAGATTGTTCATCATGATTGATGCTTCACACAAAACCACTAGAAATTGGCAGTGAGGGGAAGGGTGTAGTGCTAACTTAGAGAGGATATTATAGAGGGATGATTCATCCTCCCCCCCCCTTCCACCCCTTCTACTCGGCAAAAAAGAGGTGTTTTTCTAATAATGTAAAAGTAAAAAAAATTGATTTCAAATTTGCACACAAACTGTAAACATTTCTTCTCCTTTCAGAAAAGTGTATAAGTCGCCCCTAGGGGTGGGGAGGGGGGTTATTACACAGGAAGTTGGGAGGGGGGGGACCTTTCAACATCGATTTATTTGATATATCTTTAGTTTGATAACATAATAAAAGTTTTTGACGAATAGTTGTAAAATTACACTAGGACATTATTCTGATGCTTGCTCAATCAAAAGTAACTCGTATTTTTGTTTTATTACAGGAATATTACAGAAATATTATACAGGAATATTACAGGAATATTACAGGAATATTACAGAAATATTAAACAGGAATATTACAGGAATATTACAGGAATATTACAGAAATGTTACAGGAATATTACAGGAATATTACAGGAATATTACAGGAATATTACAGGAATATTACAGGAATATTACAGGAATATTACAGGAATATTGCAGGAATATTACAGGAATATTACAGGAATATTACAGGAATATTACAGAAATATTACAGGAATATTACAGGAATATTACAAAAATATTACAGGACTATTACAGAAAAATTACAGGAATATTACAGGAATATTATAGGAATATTACAGGAATATTACAGGAATATTACAGGAATATTACAGGATTATTATACAGGAATATTACAGAAATATTACAGGAATATTACAGAAATATTACAGAAATATTACAGGATTATTACAGAAATATTACAGGATTATTACAGAAATATTACAGGAATATTACAGAAATATTACAGGATTATTACAGAAATATTACAGGAATATTACAAAAATATTACAGGAAAATTACAGAAATATTACAGGAATATTACAGGATTATTATACAGGAATATTACAGAAATATTACAGGAATATTACAGAAATATACAGAAATATTACAGTAATATTACAGGAATATTACAGGAATATTACAGGAATATTACAGAAATATTACAGGAATATTACAGGAATATTACAGAAATATTACAGGAATATTACAGGAATATTACAGAAATCTTACAGGAATATTACAGGAATATTACAGAAATGTTACAGGAATATTACAGAAATATTACAGGAATATTACAGGAATATTACAGGAACTGTATCCTGTATCCTGTATCCTGTATCCTGTATCCTGTATCCTGTATCCTGTATCCTGTATCCTGTATCCTGTATCCTGTATCCTGTATCCTGTATTCTGTATCCTAAATATATAGTTTTCATTAGAGCAGCTATATTACCCGATCTGTTAACTAAGAATGCATTAGAAATAAAGTAAAAGCAAGAAGTTTGAACAACTCTCATATAATTTGCAAAATAATTATGTAAATTAAAATCCAGGGTATATATTACTTGTCTAGCTTTAGTCTCATTCAACTTATTTTATCTAACTATAGTTTCTCCAACTTTATTCCACATTTAGTATCTTGAAACTAAATATTTAAGTCACAAAGAAACTGCAGATCACTTTCCTCATACTCAAATATTATTGTAATCCTTCTATCTTTGGAACCTAATGTCATTGACCTTTCATATTTCAAACTATAAAGTTTGCTGAACTAAAAAGTCAAAATAAAAAGCACAGGATAACCCACAAACGATGAGACTTCAGAGACGACTATGTGGAATTTATTCATTTTCTTTTCTTTTTCATCAGATTGCAAAGATATAGGCATTATAAGGTTTGAGTGTGTGGCAAAGACTCAATTCCATTAAACAAAAGATATAAATGTATCTAAAGAGTTTCAGGTCCTCATTAAAGTCTCATCCTTTGTGGTCATGTAATAAATACCGTGGAAAATCCAACAGTTACGCCTAGGTAACTTACGTTGTACATTGTCTGTAAATTTAAACGCCCTTATCAGTAACTACGCAAATCTTATGTTGCGATTAACCTAACCTAGCTATGTCTATAAATAACTACATCAAACCTGTATTGTGATTAGCTAAACTACGTTGGTATATAACGACACAAAACTTGCAATTACGTTTATTAACTTAATCTAAATAAATGTCAGTTGGAATCAGACTCCGCTTTGATTATGGTGTCTTGGTTTGAGAACGTGAAGCTTCCTGAATCATTTTCTTGAAAGATTGATATAGATTGGGAATTAATACAGATAAAGTCGTGTCCGAATTGACATTGATATTAGATTATTGTTGAAAATTGACTAGTTCTTATGCCTCGTAGACCAACGAATGGGATTGAGTTGTACCTGGATTGATACGGATCTAAAAGGATTTGTTGGAGTAGGAAAAACTATAATATACCTACAGTAAAAATGTTAACTTTAGGCGAGAAATCAGTTTATTTAGATTTAATTATAATTTTACCGTTTTCTAAATCTCTCTCTCTCAAAAACTTAGAGAAAAGAAAAATACAGTTTAAAATACTTTTTCGTCCCAGTTTCATTCGTTTGAAACTTTGTTAAAACTTTTTTGAATTTATTAATTTAAACCTTTCACGCTTTTATTTATCTAAATCATTTATTTCCGTTTAAACCCTTCTTCCTCTAAACTTTAAATTGAATCTTTCATTTATCAAAGCCCTTTTTCCTCATTTATCAAACTAAATTAATTTTGTTTCAAGTTTGTGTTTACTTTTCATTTTTTAAAACATTTTTCTACTTTATCCTTTCTTTAAAATATGTTTGAAGGTAAATCATTCATTTCATACATAATAAATCATAATGCAAATACTGTTCCAACACTGTTTGAAAGAACTGATTAATCTTTTAAACTGATTTCTAATCCTTTGCAACCAGCTGATGACGTAAAACTTCATATTTCAAAATTTTATTACTGCTTAATCAAATTGTCAAAGTTTGAAATATAAACGGTTTTCATTAATTACACCAGAAGCTTTCAATAATCTAGGAAAAATTAGAATTTGAGCACGTGATCATTTCCTGAAAAAATCATCAATCTAAAATTTCTTAGAAAATACCAGTAAATGTCATCGAAAGGAAAGTTCAGAGAGAAATGGCTTTATTTCTAGTATTTATAGTATTCCTATAGTATTCCTAGTATTTATAGCCGAATAAATGGATGTATACAGATGAATACACTGAAAGAAAGAAAAATAAATTTATAGATGGATAAATTCTATGTTGAACAATATCTAAAAATATAGATATAATATTGTTAGAACCTTTTACTCAAGACTGGAGAACTGTAACCAACATATTTTCAGAACCCTTTACTCAAGACTGGAGAACTGGAACCAACATATTGTTAGAACCTTTTACTCAAGACTGGAGAACTGGAACCAAAATATTGTTAGAACCTTTTACTCAAGACTGGAGAACAGGATCTAAAATATTATCAGAACCTTTTACTCAAGACTGGAGAACTGGAACCAACATATTGTTAGAACCTTTTACTCAAGACTGGAGAACTGTAACCAACACATTTTCAGAACCCTTTACTCAAGACTGGAGAACTGGAACCAAAATATTGATAGAACCTTTTACTCAAGACTGGAGAACTGGAACCAACATATTATCAGAACCTTTTACTCAAGACTGGAGAACAGGAACCAAAATATTGTTAGAACCTTTTACTCAAGACTGGAGACTGGAACCAAAATATTATCAGAAACTTTTACTCAAGACTGGAGAACTGGAACCAAAATATTGTTAGAACCTTTTACTCAAGACTGGAGAACTGGAACCAAAATATTGTTATAACCTTTTACTCAAGACTGGAGAACTGGAACCAAAATATCATCAGTATCTTTTAATAAAGACTAGAGAACGGAACCAAAAAAAATATATTACCTTTTACTGAATTTTAGACGTAAGGTAAATAAATCTCTGTTTAGATGTTCCCCCAAACCCCCTACACCCCCTATACCCCCTTAGAAAAAGAGTACAGTAAAATTACATAAAGCCGTTTTCATAATGCTAAAAAGAAAACAAGGCAATAACAACAGGACAGATTTGGTTTTCAGATATTTTGGTATAAATCATGATTCAGACATTTTCCAACCTTTTTATCATATTGTTTAACTGTAAAGCTGTATACTGTATTTGTTATGGATTATTTTTGATAAATTAAACTTTTTGCATTGTGGTTGTTATTCTACTTGTTACCGGACTGACTTGAAATAAAAGAGGTTTTTTGAAAAATTCTTAGTAAAGGTAAAGGTTTGCTAGTATAATATCAATATGATAAAGCACGCATCTCTGCCCCATTAATAAAAGTAAATTCAACCTAAATGAAGCAAAAAGTCTGACTGCATCAACCTTGTTGCACCGGCTAGTCCTGTCCATAGAGCTAGGTACAGTACAAACTGGACCGGAAAGGTTAACCCGGCTCGGATATTCATATGTACTACGGCTGCCCGTGAGAGGGTGTTAATAAAAAACCACGAGAAGGTAAATCAGTTGAAGATGGCCAAAAACCCAAAAATCTTAAAACTAGGATCCTCTAAGACTAATATTGATTGAAAAAATAATGACAAAAAAACCCTTAACCCACTTTGAAATAAAACTAAGGCTTGTATCCAAAATAGTGAATAAGCCAGGGATTGAGATATTTTCTGGTCAAAAACCCATTACACAAACAACTTCTTAAGCTTCATTAACAAAAATAAGTAATAATTATTTTTATATCTGGGACTGTCCAGGAAGTCCAAAGCTGGGTTTTGAATTTGCATAAAAACATTGTATCTGATTGTTAAATCCTGCAAAAAAAATCGGTATTTTTAAGCATTCTTGATTCTCAAATAATGTTTTCTATGTACAAAGTAATTTACATAAACTAGCAGACTGTAAATTCAAATTAAATCCCATTAAACCTGAAACCTGATTTTTCTTTTCGATGAAAATAACAACTCTGAACACACAGCTCACTTCTCAAATATTAGGTCTTTTAGATTTTTCAAATTATACAAAAAAAATCTGATCATTTGATGTTTTTCCTTGACCAAATATTGGTTAATTTACATTGAGAACTAAAGTTTTTTGCACACAAGCTGACCGTGGGAGAAGCTAAAATGTGCTCTTTGAACATGTTATTATTTGCGTATAAAGCTAAATAACTTACAAATTAAAATAATTTTTGCTTATGTATTAAAAGACCTAATATTTGAGTAGTGATAGCTTAAAGGGGCTGTTGACGTAATTTCAATTTAGTCGCCATTTAGAGTGGCAAGTACGATTCACAGTGGAACCCTTGTAAACCTTTGTCTGCTATCGACGGTAAAGATATCTGTGTTCTTCTTGTGCATGATGTAAACAACAAGGGAAAACTGGAGTGTACGCTTTGTACACTGTGAACTCAACGCAGAAAAATTTATTTATTTCTCGAAAACCCCGAAGTTCCTTGAAATTTCTTTTAATTTATTAAAAATTATTTATTTTTATTTGCTCACGGAAAGAAAATAATTTTATTTTTAAGGATTAAAAAAAACCTAATTATGAAGTTAAATTTGTTAAAACTGTAAGGAAAACAAAACCATTCTGGATCAGTAGAAAACTTACAATGAACTGTTTTGAATGGGACATTTTGACATATGGTGGATCAGATTACTGCAACTGATCCTGGTCAGAGATTTTAAGATCAACCAATGCTTGTCTCAATAGTTGATGCATGATTTTCAGAACTGTTTAGATCTCTGTGTTAGTAAACAGCAATTCTATTAGGCATATAGTAAGTAAGTTGGTACTGGTCTACAAAAATTAATAATTAGAAAATTCAAAACTTGTTCTACCTCGAACCTGATTCACTAAACAATGACGTTTTGCGGTTTGGAATTTAACGCTACTAATTTTACTTCTGTATGTTGCATCAAAAACGACATGTACAGAATAACTTAGCATCCACCCAAATTTGAGAAAATTGCAAACCACGAGTCAGATCGTAAAAAAATCAATTTAATTTGAAACAAATCATTTAGATATTACAACATTTAGTCATCGATTATTTTTCGACGCATTCACATAATGTTGATATTTCATAATATTTTGTATTTGTTTTATATACAATGCACTTAAAATGCCGAGAAACCTAGCAGAAAAAATCATTGTTTTAAGTGCATTGTATATAAAAGAAGTAAAAGTTATTATGAACTATTAACTATGTACAAATGTGTCGAAAAATAAACTCCCTTTAAATAATCGAACTTTCAGTAATATGTAAGAGAAAAAACTGAAAAGGATAAAAAAAATATTTTTAAATGCTTTTCAGGTTGTCGACGGCTTTGTTCCACATTTTGTTATGTGAAAAAGATAAAGAATATACATTTTTCTAAAGGTTTATTTTATTTTTTCTAAGCTCCTCCCATACAGTTTTTTATAATTAGGTTAGAGACTCGACCATAGTGCATATTTCAACTAAGGAAAAATGATAAATTTTAATAAAATTATGATTACTAAAACTACACCTTTTAATGGACTGTAAGCGTAATTTCAAATAATTTCAACCCCTATTCACAATGTTATCCTTGAAACCTTTATCTGATCAATATTGTGGAAGATATTGTCGTTTTTATAGGTTTACAAGTTTATAAATATGATAATTCCTACATGTTTTCCTGTAGTTATAGAATTGTAGAGAAACCACAATTGAAAATATTAAGTTTTTAAAATCATAAACATTGATATCTTATTTATGCTTATTCATTCAAAGCAGTACAGGGTACTGTTGTGTATCGGGCATTGTCCCTTGAATTTACGCTTACAGTCCCTTTAATAAAACTTAAAAGTAATTTCTGAAGTGGCCATATTTATTTGCATCGAGTTTGTTAAATTTATTTACAATTAAACCCTAAATAAGCCATTCATCAAATGTCGTATTCTTCACTTTCTGATAATGAAATATTGCAGATATTTAGTGTTTTAATTAAATGATTATTGGGAACTCTTTAAAACTGTTCCCGCATATTCATGGCTATTTATTTATTTTCACAAATACTGAGATTTACGTAAAATAGTATAAAACCGATTAAGGGTTTAACTCTGTACATAAGTCACAAATTTAAAATGTATCTTTATTTCCTGTGATATCATAAATTTTATTTATTTCATGTAAATTAAACGCTTAGAGAAAATGCATTTGCCATTTTTTTGTTTATTTTTTTTGTTTTTTATATCAAAAAGCATATATAAAAATGAACTTATGTAAAAGCGGCGGTAGTTAGTAGGACGGATGAGCTTATATTTACTTTCTACTTATATATATGTTTACGTACTCAAGACTCAGGGTTTTGTAAATTTGAATTTTCAGGTTTTTCTGTTAACTATGAATATCACTCTCTAAAGTTTGGGGTTTTGTATTAACTCTTTATAACCGGGGTTCTGAAATTTGGGGTTTTGTGTTAACTCTGTGTATCTGAATCCTATAAGGTTCAGGTCTTTGTGTTAACTTTGTATATCTGAACTCTCTCAGGTATGGTTTTTTGTGTTAACTCTGTATATCTTAATCCTATAAAGTTTGGGTTTTTACATTAACTCTGTATATATGAATCATCTAAGGTTCGAGTTTTTATATTAACTTTGTATACTTGAATCCTCAAAAGTTCAGGGTTTTGTGTTAACTCTGCATATCCGAATCCTCTAAAGTTTGGATATTGTGCTAACTCTGTTACACATGAATCCTCTAAGGTTCGGGTTTTTGTGTTAAATCTGTATATCTGAACCCTCTTAAGTTTGGGTTTTATGTTAAATCTGTTATACATGAATCCTCTAAGAGTTCCAAGCAGTTTAGGCTGAAAAGGTTCCGCATATAACTGTAGAGTGTAGAAAGTAAATATATTGTCGAATAAAAACAGATTTATTGGTCGTTCCAAAACTCAAAAGTGGTAAAATTTGAGTAAATTGTTTATAAACCTTGTGATGTGAAATTTATAGGACTGTTTACACCTTATTATCTAGATTTCTAATGAATAACATAGAGCTATAAAAATTCATAAATATCCCCCGTTAACATTCAAACGCAGATAATGCTTTTTCAACCCTAAAAAACTGGATTGGCCCCCTCTTAAAAAGTTGGCCAAATAACAGACATCATACCATCATTCACGAAGACAATTTTCCACGGGGGGTTGGGTTGAAGAATGACCTTCCTATTCTATGCTATTTACAGCCATCTAAAGGTTGAAAATAATTTTGCATTTTCTTCAAAATATGAAAATATGACCGAAAAGAATAAGCGTCAGCCAATTAAAGCTCTTCATTGTCCAGGGTAAAAACTAAGTTTAGATCTATGAAAAAATGCTAAAATATAGAGACACGACCATCCCCAGAAAAATGTGCTAAAATATGAAG
Organism: Eurytemora carolleeae; assembly: GCF_000591075.1. Lineage (NCBI taxonomy): Eukaryota > Metazoa > Arthropoda > Copepoda > Calanoida > Temoridae > Eurytemora > Eurytemora carolleeae. The sequence goes on from NW_019396155.1 coordinate 74,746, forward strand.
ACACGACCATCCCCAGAAAAAATGTGCAAAATATGAAGACACGACCATCTCCAGAAGAAAATGTGCTAACATATGAAGACACGACCATCTCCAAAAGAAAATGTGCTAAAATATGAAGACAAGACCAACTCCAGAAAAATGTGCTAAAATATGGAGACACAACCATCTCTAGAAAAAATGTGCTAACATATGGAGACACGACCATCTCCAGAAGAAAATGTGCTAAAATATAGAGACACGACCATCCCCAGAAAAATGTGCTAAAATATGAAGACACGACCATCCCCAGAAAAAATGTGCTAAAATATGGAGACTCGACCATCTCCAGAAAAAATGTGCTAACATATGGAGACACGACCATCTCCAAAATAAAATGTGCAAAAATATGAAGACAAGAACATCTCCAGAAAAATGTGCTAAAATATGGAGACACAACCATCTCAAGAAAAAATTTGCTAAAATATGGAGACACAACCATCTTCAGAAAAAAATGTGCTAACATATGGAGACACGACCATCTCCCGAAGAAAATGTGCTAAAATATAGAGACAAGACCATATCAAGAAAAAATGTGCTAAAATATGTAGACTCGACCATCTATGGAAAAAATGTGCTAAAATATGTAGACTCGACCATCTATGGAAAAATGTGCTAAAATATGAAGACACAACCATCTCCAGAAAAAAAAAACTAAAATATGTAGACACGACCATCCCCAGAAAAAAAAAATGCTAAAATATGAAGACACGAACATCTCCAGAAGAAAATGTGAATTTAGAGATATTGAATATTTCAGATGTTCATTTCAGATTAAAATAATTCGAAACCTATAATTTGTATCGTAGATAACCAGTTCCTCCTGCCAGGATTAAACCTTTTCAAAACAATTTTGTATTTTATAAAAAAAAAACGAATTATATAAGAACAATAAGATCACTTTGAAATTATTTTAGTTTGACCGAATTTGATAAACCCTCCTCAACCTTCCGGTTCAGGTTCCATATCCAACCCGTTGCTCAGGAGAAACTGAATTCTGGGTTCGAAAAAAGAATCCTCCAGCTCCGGAACATACCCGGAGTTTAAGAGATCATCCTCCGTTCAGGATCATGGACGGGGTTGCGGAGAAATAGAATTAGTTTTAATTAATGTAGCAGTTCTATATAACTCCGGATATACAGTTTATACAGTTGCATGTCCATTATACAAATACACTCTTAAGAGTTTAAATATGCGTTCTTAATGCAATTAAGACAGTCGATGATACAGTTGGTTTAGAATACAGTTGGTTTATAATACAGTTGGTTTAGAATACAGTTGGTTTAGAATACAGTTGGTTTAGTATACAGTTGGTTTGGAATATAGTTGGTTTAGAATACAGTTGGTTTAGAATACAGTTGGGTTAGAATACAGTTGGTTTAGAATTTCGTTGAGTAAGAATACAGTTGGCTTATAATAAATCTGGTTTAGATACAGTTCGTTTACAATACATTTGGCTTAAAATACAGTTGTTTAGAATACAGTAGGTTTAGAATACAGTTGGTTTAGAATACAGTTAGTTTAGTATACAGTTGGTTTAAAATACAGCTGGTTTAGTATTCAGTTGGTTTAGTATACAGTTGGTTTAAAATACAGTTGGTTTAGAATATAATTGGTTTAGAATACAGCTGGTTTAGTATACAGATGGTTTACAATTCAGTTGGCTTTAAATACAGTTGGTTTAGAAAACAGTAGGTTTAGAATACAGTTGGTTTAGTATACAGTTGGTTTAGAATACAGTTGGCTTAGAATACAGTTGGTTTAGTATACAGTTGGTTTAGTATATAGTTGGTTTAGAATACAGTTGGTTTAGAATACAGTTGGTTTAGTATACGGAGTTGGTTTAGAATATAATTGGTTTAAATACAGTTGTTTTAGAATACAGTTGGTTTAGATTACAGTTGGTTTAGAATACAGCTGGTTTAGAATACAGTTGGTTTAGAATACAGCTGGTTTAGAATACAGTTGATTTAGAATTCAGTTGGTTTGGTATACAGTTGGTTTAGAATACAGCTGGTTTAGATTACAGTTGGTTTAGAATACAGCTGGTTTAGAATACAGTTGGTTTAGAATACAGCTGGTTTAGAATACAGTTGATTTAGAATTCAGTTGGTTTGGTATACAGTTGGTTTAGAATACAGCTGGTTTAGAATACAGTTGGTTTAGTATACAGTTGGTTTAGAATGCAGTTGATTTAGAAATCAGTTGGTTTAGTTTAAATTTGGTTTTAAATACTGTTAGCTTAGAATACAGTTGGTTTAGTATACAGTTGGTTTAGAATACAGGTGGTTTAGAATACAGTTGGTTTAGAATACAGATGGTTTAGAATACGGTTGGCTGAAAATACAGTTGGTTTAGAATACAGTAGGTTTAGAATACAGTTGGTTTAGAATACAGCTGGTTTAGTATACAGTTGGGTTAGAAAACAGCTGGTTTAGTATACAGTTGGTTTAGAATACAGTTGTTTAGTATACAATTGGTTTGGTTTAGAATACTGTTAGTTTAGTATACAGTTGGTTTATAATACAGCTGGTTTAGTATACATTTGGTTTAGAATACGGTTGGCTTAGTATACAGCTGGTTTAGAATACATTTGGTTTAGTATACAGTTTGTTTAGAATGCGGTTGGTTTAGAATACAGTTGGTTTAGTATACAGTTGGTTTAGAATACAGTTGGTTTAGAATACAGTTGGTTTAGTGAACAGTTGGTTTAGCATACAGTTGGTTTAGAATACAGCTGGTTTAGCATACAGTTGGTTTAGAATACAGTTGGTTTAATATACAGTTGGTTTAGAGTACAGTTGGGTTTTCACTGAAGTTTTGAGGAACTTTTGAAATGCAAATCTGTTAATTTTGATTGGCACAATTAATTGAGCCGGAAAAATTTATAAAGCATAGATTGAAGTGAAATAATTTAGAATGCATCATTACACATTATCTGGAACTGTATATACTTTTGCAGTATCTGAGTGTACAGTTTAGTAACCCTCTGTTTGAAGAATGGCATGTCCGATTCACAACAGAAACCCTAAAAGCTTTTGTATGCTTAAGATATTAATGAAATATTCATGTTCTTAAATGGAGTGTTCGCGAAAATTACCGATGGTGATGGCTACTAATCTTACGTCTATTTTTTGCGTCTATAAGGAGACATTTGCTAAAACGACTAATACCGAAGAATGTAGGGTCCATAAAAATTCAGAAAGTTGCAACATTCGACACAAAAATCCATTTAATTCCAAACAAATCATTCAGATATTACAACCTATTATCATCGATATTTTTTCGACGCATTCGTGATATTTCATAATATTTTTTTATGCACAGTACACGTAAAACGCGAACAGTTGACCGCCAGGTGTCTCTGCTCTCGATGCTTTGTATGATTCCACGTGGCAGAGACATCTAGCGGAAAAAAATCGTCGTTTTAAATGGATTGTATATAAAACAAATAGAAAATATTATGAAATATCAACTTTATATTGTCGATTGTCGAAAAATTATCGATGATTACAGTGTACAGGTTGTAATATCTAAATAATTTGTTTGGAATTAAATAGATTTTTTTACAATCTGAACTTTCTGATTTCGTATGGGCGCAGCGTTCTTCGGTAATAGTCGTTTTTAACAATTTACTCCTTATAGACGCAACAAATAGAAGTAAGATTAGCAGTGATCACCATCGAAAATTTTTCGCCCTAAGCCTATACGAGGGGAGGAAGGCCAACCACATCAATCTCTAGTCCGAACCCATTCTCATCGTTTTCTCATCCGAACCACATCGAAATCCTCGTCCTTTCAATATTATTTTTTTTAAGTGTTCGATCCTTGAAAATAAATACATTTTTTGAAAATATGGCGACGTTAGGGCATAGATGAAATACCAAATTTTCCCAATTAAATTTTAGATTTGTTTTAAAATGAAAATGCTCCACAAGGGCCCTTTCTTTCGCGGAAAATGCCGCAAAACATTCTCAAACTCGATGTAAACAACTTTTTGTAATATTCCAGCTCAAGTTGGATTAGAGATATAACTTACAATTTTTATATGATTAAATACTGTTTGAATTCATAGGGTTGTGACCAATTAATTGTAGCAAATGATTTGAATAATATAAATTGAACATTATTTTTTCTAGAATTTTAAGCATGCGGCAGGCAGTAGTGATATCTTAGTGGGGACAACAAATCTATCTTATTTGTAAATAAATCAGAAATCAATGATTTTTTTTGTATGGGTTGAAATGGAAAGATTAAAGACCATGTTCACGCGAATTCTTTGGTATAAATTTTTATTTGTGAAAGTTATCCATTTTGGAGGCAGAAGAGATTCAATTTTGAACCTAAATAATGTTTGACATCATTCTCGTGGATTTGAAGATTCCTACATCTCAAAATCCTTGGAAAACTTTATTCTAGTCATGTTTTATGCCCTAACGTCGCCATATTTTTAAAAAATGTATTTATTTTCAAGGATCGGACACTTAAAAAAAATAATATTGAAAGGACGAGGATTTCAGATGTGGTTCGGACGAGAAAATGATGAGAATGTGGTTCGGACTAGAGATTGATGTGGTTGGCCTTCCTCCCCTCCCTATACCCTTATTATATTTTGCGAACACTCCCTTTAACTTTATTGGTTTCAATTGTGGTTTTTTCTATAAAAGTTTCATGCTGCTTTCTGCTACGGAAACTATATGAGGGAGTTGCTTGAAGTTAACAATTTTCATGATAGAAAATAATACGATTTTCTTAAACATTATTGATCAAATGGTTTACAGGGAGGGTCCCTTGAAGCTACAATAACAGTTCCTTTGAGACCTAAATGATAAAATAAGTGATAAAATGTATGGTATATTAAGTATAGATATCAAAGATACTGTGTATCTTTACTAAGCTGGGTTGCCAAGTAGTTTAGTATTTCTAGTTTTATTGAGCATCTTTAATGTTGATCTTTATCATTGTTCTATACAACTAACCTCTCAACTAGGTCGTCTAGATTCCCTCTGTCCCCTTGTATATATTCCCCAACAGTTACCCCTATATCCCCATATACCCCTACCCCCCCCCCTCCTCCGGGTTTGAATGATCTATGTTGCCAAAAAGTTCTTGTTGCTTAGGGTTTAAAAATAAGTTTTAGTTCAAATTTAGTGGCAGTTTTGTATAGAGGGATCCATGAATGTGTGGAGAAGTAAGACGACATTTTACATATCTGATGAGTATCTGATGGTGTTATGAAGAAAATTTTTATACCATTAAGTGGAAAATATAGCTAGTTCACTTTTTCTGTGTTTCACGCTCATTTAGAAATTCACAACTTTGCTCTTATTGGTCGTCTTTCTACTACACTCCCACTCTTGTTTCCGATATTTTCTGTAAATTTTCATTATGCCCCCCCCCCCCTCCCTATGAGAAAAAATCCAATAAGATTTTTGTATGCTATGATTTTTAATTAACGGGTTTTTCTGATCGGCTCTTATTTTCTCGATATATTCTGGGACACCCTGTAAAACAAACTTAAACTTATTTTTAATGAAACTATTTTTAGATAAGAATATTTGTCTCTATCCCCCGCCCCCTGATCCAGGAAAAGTTTCTAAAACTCTAAAATCATGAATGTATGAATAAATGCACAAGGATTACATTTATTCCATTTTATTTCTTCTTTATCTTAAATATTTTCCCAAATTATTCTTGAGTAAGCACAGAGATATAAAAAGAGAATTTAAAAACCCTCCAGGGTCTGGATACTGGCTTTATACTAACATAAAACAATCAAAATTCAGATACAGATATTTTTATATATTATACATGATACATGATACAGAAGCATGATAAATATAACACTATACATGATGATACATGATACAGAAGCATGATAAATCTAACAATATACATGATGATACTTGAAATATGATACATGATACGGAAGCATGAAATATCTAACAATATACATGGTGATACATGAAATATGATACATGATACAGAAGCATGATAAATCTAACAATATACATGATGATACTTGAAATGTGATGCATGATACAGAAGCATGATAAATCTAACAATATACTGATAATACATGAAATATGATACATGATACAGAAGCATGATAGATCTAACAATATACATGATGATACATGAAATATGATACATGATACAGAAGGATGATAAATATAACAATATACATGATAATACATGAAATATGATACATGATACAGAAGCATGATAAATCTAACAATATACATGATGACACATATTACAGAAACATGATAAATCTGACAATATACATGATGATACATGAAATATGAAACATGATACAGAAGCATGATAAATCTAACAATATATATGATAATACACGATATATAATACATGATACAAAAGCATGATAAATCTAACAATATACATGATGATACATGAAATATGATACATGATACAGAAGCATGATAAATATAACAATATACATGATGATACATGAAATATGAAACATGATACAGAAGAATGATAAATCTAACATTATATATGATAATATACGATATATGATACATGATACAAAAGCATGATAAATCTAACAATATACATGATGATACATATTACAGAAACATGATAAATCTGACAATATACATGATGATACATACTACAGAAGCATGATAAATCTAACAATATACATGATAATACATGAAATATGATACATGATACAGAAGCATGATAAATCTAACAATATACATGATGATACATATTACAGAATTATGATAAATCTGACAATATACATGATGATGCATGAAATATGATACGTGATACAGAAGCATGATAAATCTAACAATTTAAATGATGATACATGAAATATGATACGTGATACAGAAGCATGATAAATCTAACAATATTCATGATGATACATGAAATATGATACATGATACAGAAGCATGATAAATATAACAATATACATGATGATACATGAAATATGATACATGATACAGAAGCATGATAAATCTAACAATATACATGATGATACATGAAATATGATACATGATACAGAAGCATGATAAATCAAACAATAAACATGATGATACAGATTCATACATGATACATGATACAGAAGCAAGATAAATCTGACAATATTATACATGATGATGCATGAAACATGATTCATATTACAGAAGCATGATAAATCTAACAATATACCAAACCATAAACCACTGATCCTCGAATTTAAAGTGCCCACATTGGATATGGAGATCAAGTGTTCAAGATTAACAATATCAGCACATATTATGTATATAAAGTTTAGAAGCGTATTCGAGGAAAAGTTAATAGAATTTAAACTAAAACTGGTTCATTTTAGTTCCAACGGCCATAACAATTTAAAGTTGTAACGATAGATTTTGAAAATAAAGGTAAAATCTTTATATTGTCGGGTATGCAAATCCTATCCCACCGGATTCTGGAAGGAAAGTAAAATAGAATAATATTCTATAGCTCTCCTTCTTTTCTGTTACAACATTTTGGAATAAGATTTCCAATTACCATGCTGATTTGGCTGAGTCCGATAAACGGGCCAAACTTTTTTAGATAAATCGAGTGCAGGACCCCAAGGAAGGATTTTAGAAAAAAAAGTGCATAAAACAAAACGTAGATTTATACTAATTTTAGAAAGGAATTGAGTTTTTGTCACAAATTCCAATTTTATAATTCCAAAATCTCAACAACCAGATGATGTTTACCTTTCATATTTCAAACTTACATTGTTTGATCCACCAGAATTCATAGTTTGAAATATCTACGGTCTACGACATTTGGTTTTAAAGAAATTGGGATTGAAAAATCCGAGTTTGTGGCAAAGACTCAATTCCTTTATCAATGTTAGCAGAAATTTACACAAACTTTTTAGTTTAACAACTGCGAAGAAAAAATAACCGATTAAAAAGCAACAGTAAACGCTAAAACAAGCTCAGTTGACTTATAAGTCCCGAAATTGCGAGCTTGATAATTGAATAATAGTTTTTGAACTAGTAGTGTGATAAAAGTTGGATAAAGATGAGAATATAATAATTAAAGATGCAGTTAAAGGTATAAAACGATTGCACACGCGCCCATGCAAAAAAATTGAGTCACAAATATATTGTTTTTGTATCATTTTGAACAAAGAACGTTTCAAAATTTATGATTGTAAAAAACGTGGTTTCATGTTGTAAAGACGGAAACCTGAAAAATACTTGTTCAGTAATATTTTGTAATTTTTACAATTTTAACAACAATATTGAAACTTGGATGGGAAACCTTTAATTGATATTGAATTTAAACTTTAAAGAAAGAGTTTTCTGCATTTTCTTCAGGAATTCGGTTTATATTCTAGAAAGAAAATACTCTAAATTTTAGGTTTTAGATTTTATAGAAATATTTTGGATTTTTTCCACCTTTCGTCTTCCGCACTTATCCATAGAATTCACTCTTGTTCTAATTCTAGCCTGGGAACCCAGCCTTGCCCAGGTTACTCAAAATTACTCCAGCCGTTTGGTCGTAAATTATCCAATCAACTCCGAGTCTCAAAATCAAGGTAAGAACATTCACGTGGCTCTCCCAAGTTCCCCAATCAAAATTAGAGGCAAATCGGTTCAGTGGTTCCTGAGCAATGATCTTAAAAACAAACAAACAAACAGAAAAACAGAGATTACAACTTTATATATATAGATATACATGGAACATACAGGATACAATTATACATTATAGATACATAGATAACAGAATACAGGATGAAAAATACATGATCAGGATACAGAATACAGATAACTTAATACAAGATAAAGAATAAAGAATCCAGGCACAGGATACCTGGATCATAGAAATACACATTACAGAAATTCAGGATACAGAGGAACAAGATAAAGGTGCGGGAGCAGAATTCAAGATACAAGATATATCGGAAACGGGATCGGGATTAAGGATTGCAAGATACAGAAACCATAATACAGGATACAGGATCAGAAAACAGGATAAAATATAGACAAGGTATAGTATAAGATACAAGATTCAAATTACACGATAAATGGTAAAGGAACGGCTAAAACTTCAAACGCAAAAATCCGCAAGAACGTTGCCAATTACTTTTCAGAATCTCTAAAGCTAAAAACAAGTGTTTCATGTTTCTAAAATTCACATATCTCAGGTTACAAAACAAGTAGGAGTGAAATGTAAGACCAAGGCGTTGCGTTACTTCAAAGTCGATCCAGTCTTGAAAATTCATGCGACTTTTATATCAGCCTGGATTCTCTGGATCTATGTGTAGAATACAAGATGGAGGATAAAAGAGTTAAAAACCAAGAAGAAAGATAATTTCTCAAAGTATTGAACATAACTTCCAGCCAATCATACAAAGTTTAAACTTTAAAAACCAATAATTGACAATATTTTCCTCAACCTGAAAATAGATAGATAGATAGATAGATAGATATGGATAGATAGGTATATAGATAGATGGATATATAGATAGATATAAAGAAAGATAGATAGATAGCTAGATAGATAGATAGATAGACAGATAGATAGATTCAGAAGCAAAATACAATTTTCAATAATAAATTGTTCTTTGAGAAGTAATTTATAATTTTTTATCAAAAAATAATAAATTAATAACAGAGTTTGCGCTTCAACAATGCGTAAAAGTGACCCAAAAGGGGGGGTTAGTTTCACCTCCCCCCCTTTCACTCCGATTCCAAATAAGCCTAACTTGCAGATTAAATCAATTCCATTCATAGGCTATAAAGTTTTATCAGTTATAAAGTTCAGATATTTATAGATATAAACATTTTTTTATAGATTACTAGTGGTTTACAATTCTCATTTATAATAAATACCTTATAAATTGTGAACTAACAGATAGTGTCGACATCGTTGTTAATCGTTTTTTATGTAAAAACGAACGAAGCCACCTCTTAGACTTCTTGAGCCACTTTTTGATACAGATAACAACTTTGGTCAATGCAAACTTCTGTCTTATGTTTTAGGAAATAAAGAAAATGTTCAGCTTAATGTGGAGCTAAACAAGGGGTTGATCTCGAAATGCACAGTGGGAAACTTATACAGTATAATCTTCCAGAGTATAAATGTAATGTTTTATTATAATGAAAAATTCTTACTAGTGATGGGTAAAAGATTATAATCCGGTTATTGAACAGTAATAAAACAACGTTTTGTCTTCTGAAAAAAATGGCAATTGATTTTAAATCTCTATTTTTAAGTATTATTCTTTTAACTTTTGAAGCTGGGGTACTGCACGTGAAAATTGTTCACATTGTCTATCGTAAAGTTTGGTTTGGTCGCCGGAGAAAATCTTAGTCAAAGACGACTTTACAACGGAGTAAGCTCATTGTGTAAGGTTAACATTCGTACAGTTAGAGAAGAAATGGTCGGTGGGAACCTTTTTTAATGAACAACCCTTTATTTTAGGATGTTTTTCTTTTAGAAGCCTTCGGATAAATCTATTAAGCTTCTTTAGTGATTTAAATTTAATTTTCTATCATTTTTACTTTTACGCAATTATGCAACATTTGGACTCTGACAGATGATTAACGCCAGGACAAAGCAAAATCAATTGTTCTTTCAAAAAAAATTTGAAAAATCTCCTACTGTAAGGTCAAGATTTTACATAGTGAAATAAAACCAAACTTTTAGAGAATACAATTTTAAAATACTTTTTATTTATCAGCTTTTGGTCGAATCTCGAGATTGGATAATTTTAATACTGATTACTTAACCTGATTATCCACTGTAGACATTTTTGATTTCTGCTAAATACGCTCTCATTAAATGGCGCGCAAAAAACGGATAAAAACGCGCGATGCCCGACTCTAATACAGATGAGTTAATGAAAGCCTAGATAAAGATATAAAAATATGCTTTGTTGGTTAAGTTTGAAGGGAATTGTCTGTGCAGGCTGTAAGCCTACTCTGCCGAAGTGGATAAATCCTGTTTACACAAACATTTAGCTTGAAACATGCTCGTAATCCAGTTTCTTCAAATACAACGACATTAAACCGGTTTCTTGAAATACTAGAGCATAAAAACCAGTTTCCTCAAATACAACAACATATTTTCCAGATGGGTTATTTACTAACACCGCTTAAATGTCATGCTGACTTGAGTTTGAAATTTGTCTCGAACCGAAAAGCTTAAACTTGTAATTCTTGTCTTTAGAGGAACATATTCAAACGTAATTAAAAATCAACTCCACGCCAAGATGGCAATTAAAGATTAAAAGCTTAGTATGATCAGTTTTAGAATTTATAGATATCAATGTTTATGATTTTCCAAACTGAGCTGGGAACTTTTGAATGGTGGATATCGGGATTAATGCTTGATCCACTCTTTTTCATAATCTCCAGATTAAATATTGCTTGTTCTCCTCATGAATTTAATCTCCAGAGCTGAAAACTTTAGAATGGGATATCCTTAATCCTGATCGGATAATTAATCTGGAGATTAAAAATGAGAGGAGAACAAGCAATATTTAATCTCGAGATCAAGAAAAAGAGTGCATTAAGCATTAATCCCGATATCCACCATTCTAAAGTTTTTAGCTCTGATTAATTAACAGATCGGGATTAAGGATATCACATTCTAAAGTTTTCAGCTCTGAGCTGAAAACTTTAGAATGGTGGATATCAGGATTAATGCTTAATCCACTCTTTTTCTAAATCCCAGATTAAATATGGCTTGTTTTCCTCATGAATTTAATCTCCAGATAAGTCAACAGATCGGGATTAAGGATATCCCATTCTAAAGTTTTCAGCTCTGAGCTGAAAACTTTAGAATGAAATATCCAGATATCCCTTCGAATAATTAATATCCAGTTTAAATATTGCTTGTTCTCCACATGAATTTAAACTCCAGAAGAGTTAACCGATCAGAATTAAGGATATCCAACACAAAAGTTTTCAGCTCTGGTTATTTATTTTTATTGTGGTTTTTAGACTAAAGTGACTGGCGCATTTCTCCTGCAGGAAAACATAAATAGGAACTAGCAGAATTAAATTCTTGTTAACAAAGAAAAACGACAATATCTTCCACATTATTGATTGGGTACCGTTGTAAATCGGGCATTGGAATCTTTGCATGGAGGGTCACTTAATATTACGCTTTCAGATGAGCTGCTTGGAGGTAAGTGCCAGCAGATGAGCTGCTTGGAGGTATGTGCCAGCAGAGAGAGAGTAAGAATGTTTTCATGAAATCCTTTACTTCAGTGAGAACCAGAAAACTGTGCAGAATAAATGTCTACTGTGTTCTTCTTTTTACAAAAATAAGGATTTTGTATTTGAAAAGGTTTTCTACTGATTTATCTCCAGGGGGCGCATACAAGGGGGGGGGGAATTTGTGGCTTAGCCCCCCCCCCTTGATCAATGTTATTTATGGTGTCCAAGGGTTTTCAGGCTGTGCTCTACCCCGGAAAAGAAAAAATGTAAGGCTCCATGTACGCCCATTTATCTGTTTATTTCTAAATATAAAAATGTTCATGATACTTTTTTAGAAATACAGGGTGTTCCACGAAACATGACGATTGGTGAATAGTTTAAAATGTCTTCTTCCATAATTTGATAAGTTGTTTGATACTAAAGACACTAATAACATTTTTTATATGACAGTTATACTAAAGTAAAATTGATTTCACAGTAAAATATGTATGAGTTAAACATTTTTAAAGAAATAAACTGAAAACAGTCTTTAGTATCTAATACAGTATATGGAAGAAAACATTCAAAACTATTCACCAACTGTCATGTTTCGTGGGACACACTGTAGTTAAATTGCAAATTACAAAATTCTATGGAACAATGTTATCTAAACTAAATATTGATTTTCCCTTGGGGATTATTATTTGTCTCAGAAAGAAATAAAAATTGTTTTGTTTTAATAAAGAATAACTTCTCCTTCAATAAAAAAAATGGGATTGAATTCGACAAGTATTGATTATTGACTAAGAACAAGACGGTATTGACCCAGACCCATGTCTCTTTTTCGCAACGCTCCCTTTAAAGATTTATTTATAATAGATATAGAATAGTAAATCCCGGGTTTTATTGTGAAGTTTAACCACCTAAATAAAATACGCGAAGGATTATAAAAGATAAATTCTTAATATTCCCGGGAAATAATGTTTTAACTGAGTAACATTAAAGATAGGGTTGGGTGCTCCCTGCTACCCTCCCCCCACCCCCACCCCTCTCCGCTCCCTGTTTCTGACTTTTACTCATTGCTATAAAGCTCCCTGTTCTCTGTAACCCACTTCCTAATTCCTACCACCTGTGCCTGCTGTTGCTCCTGTTCCCCACTTCTTGATCCCTGTCGACGACTCCCAGCTTTCTGTTCCCAGCTTCTTACTCCCTTTTTATCAAATCGAGCTCCAAACTCCAAATAACCAAAGTGAATAAATACTAAAGTGGAACAGACTAAGGGAACGACGACAGGTTGGGCCATAAGGTTTAATTTGGTTTGGAAATAATTTCATGAAAAGATTTCGTTTGGAAAGTAAAGACTAGAAAAAATAGACTAAAGACCCATGTAAATGTCGTCTTCAGATAGAACTTCGAAATTTTCACGATTTAAAATCAAAATTTTTTGTACGTTTCTATGTAGTTTATATGTAAATACTATTTAGTCGCTTAATCAATTCATTGATTTTGCCTGGCACTTCTAATTCTAAAGGAATTTATCTTTAAAACTGATAGTTTTGTTTCAAATCTCCCTCCATTTTAAAATATGTTTGTAAATTTCTTAAAACAGATCTATGTTATCATCCAGAGGCGTATTCAGGGGGGGCTATGGTGGCTCATCCCCCTCCTGGATCAGTGGGGGGGGGGCGGCCTCCCCCCTCCCAAAAAGAAAAAGAAATGTAAGCCCTTAATATCTTTAAAACTATGTCTAGTTCTCAACCACTCTTAAATCTGTCAAAATACAAAAGCGAAGACCAAGAGATATATTTCGAAGATCTTCATTTTTCGGTATCACAAATTGTGCATTCCTTGTTTTACAGATTATGCTTGCAGGCATTATTGTGTTGTCTGAAATCATTTATTGTGCAGTAAAATGGCTAAAATTCACTTCTGAAATCTTAATTTACGTTAACTTATATTTAAGTTAAATACAAATTCTAAGTCTGTGATTGTAAACAAAGGGAGTCCAGTTTCTGTTGTACTGTACACTCCGTATACAGACCAATTTATATATATATATACATATTTCTAAATACTTGGGACATAAAATGTCGTCATCCAACTATGAGTTTGGTCCACTTTAGTATTTATTCACTTTGCCAAATAACCCACTCATTACTTATTCATTAGTCTTCACTCCTTTCAATCAAAATATCAGATCCAGGCTCCCTGTTCCCACTCGTTGCTCCTTTTTGCTCCCTGCAACCCAAACCTCAGCTTCAAGCTCCCAATCTCCCCCCACTACCCCTTGAAATCTTCCACCAATTCCTGCTTCGTGTCCCTTGAAATCTTCCATCAACTCCTGCTTCGTGTCCCTTGAAATCTTCCATCAACTCCTGCTTCGTGTCCCTTGAAATCTTCCATCAACTCCTGCTTTGTGTTCCCCATTCCCCTCTTCCAAGTTCCAACCACTCCCAGCTCCCAACTTTCTAAAACTATGACTGAGCACGTTCCAACATTTTCAAGTCGTTTCGTTTACGGTTAGTTCCAGCCTATGTCAAGATAAATCTCAGGTAGTTTTAGAGGATAAGAACAAGACTTTATATCGTTAACGATACTTTCCGTTTTTTAAAAGTTACCGTTAGTTAACGATCTCAATTTTATTAATGACGTTAACGAAAAATGTTTACCGTACTGTACCATTATTACATGATTAAATTGAAAAAAATTGAAAAATCTTGTTAACGGTTAATGTCCCTATACTCTCTGCTCCAAACTTCTCGCTCCCGAGGGAGATTTAAATAAAAACTCAACAAAATTGTCACAACTTTACGTCTTGTTGATATTTGAAGGAATTGGGTGAATAGGATTTTGCAGAAATCACAACATACTTCAAATAGAGAAAAACTGAGACGTATATATCCCCGATAAAGCATTTTCTAACAAAGATAACCACTTCGATGTTATTAGTGCGTCTGTAAGAACTCGAAAATATTGATAATTTGTAGCAAACAATTAGAATTGAATCTAGGGTTTACATCGGAATTACGGGTTACGGTTTACGTACGGAAATGATTCGGAAATTTTTTCCATTTCCATTATGGATAAGGTTCCGGAAACTCGGAATTCCGGAACAATTTCCGGAACGATTTTTCCCTTAACCCGGAAATTTCCGGAACGTTGTTCCGGAATTACGGAACGTTACGGAATATTGTTCCGAAAAATTCCGGTTTATGGAACAATTTTCCTGGAAAAGGTTTGAGAAAACGTTAAAGACATCTTAAGCTTATGCCAGCCACAACAATTTCTCGTCCGAGCCACATTCTCCTCATTTTCTTGTCAGAGCCATCTCGGACTCCTCGTCCTTCGATTATTTTGTGTTAAAAAGTTTCCAATTCTTGAAGATAAAACTATTTTTAAAAATCTGGCCACGTTAGGACATACAATATGGATGGACTAAAGTATTGCAATGATTATATCATGTTGGAATCTTCAAACCTATGAGAATGATGTCAAACTTTATTTAAGAAAAACTTTAATCTCTTTTGCCTCCGTAATGGCTAACCTTCGTGATATAAAATAAATAGCAAAATATTCGGCATACCTCTGCGTATAATTTTCCTCATGGAACCACCCGGAAAAGTTCTATGGTTTTAACTATAATTAACGAAAAAGATTGAAGTTCTATAAACATTAAACTTTAATTCAATTAAAACTTTTTTTTCAATTTACAAAAATTCCGGTCTGTGAAAAAAAATCGTAAACCATTAACATTCCGGTTTCCATTTTTTCCGGAATTCCGTTTAACGCAACAAATTACCGGATAATTCCATTTCCAAAACGGAATTTTTTTCCGGAAAAATGGAAACCCTAATTGAATCAGATCTCATTAATAACCCTATAACCCTATTCTTTACTAATTCTGGCACACACCTGGCTAGGTATTATAAGCACTGGACGTTTTTTTTCTTTAATTGATGGCATTTTGAAAATTTCGTGGGGAGGGGGAGGGTACTCAAATACAATTTTGTTTATTTGTTTAATTAAAAAAGTTAAAATTTTAAACATTATTAACATAGAAACTTTAAGTCTCTTTGTTAAAGACAATTTTGATTATTTTTGATTTTCGTATAAGATTTTAAGAACAACATATAAGGACTAGCTGAGGTCTGGCTTAAATGTCTGGTTGAAATGTCTAATTAAAATGTCTAGTTAAAATGTGTAGTCGAAATGTCTAGTAAAAATGTCTAGTTGTTATGTCTAGTTAAAATGTCTAGTTAAAATGTCTCGTTAAAATGTCTAGTTAAAATGTCTGGTTGAAATGTCTAGTTGAAATGTCTAGTTAAAATTACTAGTTGAAATGTCAAGCCAAAATTTCTGGCTGAAAAGTTTTAAATGTCTAGTTGAAATGTCTAGTTGAAATGTCTAATTTAAATTTCTAGTTAAATGTCTAGTTGAAATGTCTAGTTTGAATGTCTAGTGGAAATGTCTAGTTAAAATTACTAGTTGAAATGTCAAGCCAAAAATGTCTAGTTGAAAAGTTTTAAATGTCTAGCTGAAATGTCTAATTGAAATTTCTAGTTAAATGTCTAATTAAAATGTCTGGTTTAAATGTCTAAGAGTTAGAAGAATGTATAGACGCGTAAAGTTTAATGGTCTCTAAATTAAATCCAAAAGTCTATTCTCTGAATCTCAGACAAAGTTTCTACAAGGAGAACTTCAACATAGGCCTGACTCTGGTAATTTTACAAAGATATCATTTGATTGGAAACTTTTTTTACTATAAAATATAAATATATATTAATTGGAAATGGTCTAAGGGAAAATTTGCGAAAATAGGAAAGGTCAAACTACTTTGATTTTTGTTTGTAAATCCGCCCAACCCTCGCTAATATTCTCAATCTGAGAGAGATTACAGATTTATTATTGTATTAAAGATATCCTGTTCTTATCACATTATTATGAAAACATCGAAAAGGAAAATAATGTTGATTGATTAATAATCATTTATTCATTTTAGGTTCATCCCCTTTCAATTTTGGCAAACTGTCCCTTTAATGTTGTTGAAAGAGGTTAAAGAAAAAAAACAATAAAACATATTAAATCCGCTCTAAGAGTTTGTAATAAATATAATACAAAATATTTTAAGAATTCTTAAATCTTGCACTTCCAAATCACAGCTGTTTGTTTATCCCTTAGACCTCTGTTTTATGTTTAGATAAAAAATCTTGAATGTCGCCAAACAAACAAAAATTCTATACAAAAAAATGCAGGTCGGTATGTTTATTACTTTTATTTTAAATGTTGAATCTGCTTTCTTCAGAAATGTTTTTAATTTTTTTCTACATAATCATTTAATTTTATTTTTTAAATTTATGGCGTTAAAAAAAAATACTAAAAACTCCTTAAAAAAGTATGCAAACCTCTGGCATTGACACTGCAGCTTTAGTTGAATTTTTTCTTTAAGAATAACATTTTTTGGAAGAAAAATCTGAAATTATTAATAAACAATCCAAGCTTCATCAACTTTGATCCTGTCAAAACTCAACTGCAGGGCGGACCTCTGCAACATGTCTTGTAAATTGAAAAAGATTTAATTTACAATTTCTAAATGTTTTTTTCCACGAGAACTGGACAACAATAAAAATACAAAAAGTGTGAAGTAATTTGATATCTCAATTTATACAGGGAGACCCAAAACAAATTAAAATTTGAAGACGACATTTAAGCAATCATATGTGTATTTGTTGAAAGCAATTCATTTTACCATGAATTGGGTCTTCATATACACTGCACAATGGCTGTATTTCATTTTCCTCGGAATGTTTAAAATCATAACTTGAGGTTAGGGGTTGTCTTCCTATTCCACACTTTTATAGGTCTTACTACAGATATGGATAAACTTTTTACACTGTTTAACCCAGAACTTGTGGGAAATCGAAAGAATTTATAAAATGGCGTCTTCAAGTTAAAAATACTGTATTTAATAACATTTTACCTAAATCTTAGTAAGTGTATAATTAAATAAATAACCATGAAATGTTCTAAAGAGCTCCACATGATTATTCAATGAAAAAAAACTGAATATCTACAACTTTCCATTATCAGCAAGTTTTTAAACTCTTTCGTGTGTTCTGAGTTAAACTATATGTAAACCATTGCACAGACTCTAGAAATCAGGAAGAGTATGTATCTAAGTAATATAAGCTTTGCGACAATGTTATTTGCTTTTGATGAATTGAAAGCTTTGGGAAAACTTCTTCAAACTGTTGGAAAACTTCTTCCAACTGTTGGAAAACTTCTTCAAACTGTTGGAAAACTTCTTCAAACTGTTGGAAAACTTCTTCCAACTGTTGGAAAACTTCTTCCAACTGTTAGACTCAAGTTGTGGTTCAACATTTTCCAATGATCATGAAACACATTCTGGAGAATATGTTTCAAATACACATAAGATTGTTTCAATGTCGTCTTCCCGTTTCCCATTTGTCCCACTGTATAGTTTATATCCAAAGAGGGGTATGCTCAATTAACCTTGATTTGAATAATACTAGCATTTTGAAGAATTTATCAAATGTCGTCTTGACAATTTTTAATGATCGAGTTTTTTACTATATATTACGTAAATTTCAGTATTTGCAAAAATAAATAAATAGCCACGAATATGCAGGAACAGTTTTAAAGAATTCCATATAATCATTTAATTAAAAACCTAAATATCTGCAACATTCCATTATCAGGAAGTGAAGAATATGACATTTGATGAATTCGTTATTCACTGTATGAAAGAATTCGTTTTTTAGCTAGCTTGAAAAACGTGTTTATTTCTGATAATGTCTCCATTATTTCCTTAGCAAGAAATGCACAAGAAATGAGTAAAGAAACCAAAAATAAAAATTGTTAGCTTTCAAAAAGTAAAAACATGAATGTCAAATTTATACTTGATCAGACAAAGCTTTCAAGAGTATCGTTTTGAATCTCGGGTCCCTGGAAATTACGTTTATGTTCTTATGTTTGTTGTTGCACCCTGTATTTTCCTGGTTGGTATTGTACTAGAGGATTTTCTGTATATTCTATAAATGCTTGAGTATGGTTGGCACAGTTTCCAGGAATACAATTTCTCCGCATATAAAACCTAGATTTCTAGGTCTGCTAAACTACTAAACCTTGTCAAACTGCAGTGCTTGTTTTCACGAAATATACTTCACTAATTATATCAGATTCGTCATCATTCGTAATCCTTAATTTAATTAATCCTTATATATTAAATCCTTTCGTATTCCTTTCATCATTCGTATAATCTTTAACCATTTGTAATTGAATTTATTTGTTTATTTGATCAATTATTTTTTTGTAGTCCTATGATCATTGTAATAAAGTGCAATTGTTTTGCGAAATTGCATTATTACTACACAATTTCAGAATTGAAAAAATATTTCAAAGAGTTTGGTTGAAATTATAGGAAACATGAAATAAAAATGAGTAAATGCACTTTTAGGGCCCGGGGTGTGTCAAACAGGTTTTACATACAGAGTTACCCACAAAGGATGAGACTGAGACTGCAGAGATTGTACTGAAGTCGTTTATTCTTAGGGTTTCCACGAAATGGCTAAATCTTTTGCGCAAAATTTGCGCTATTTTCGCGCAAATTTTATTTTTGCGAACTTTTGCGATTTTGCGAATGATTGCGCAAATTGTTGTTTTTTCGCGCAAAATTGATGCGCAAAGAAAGAAAAATATTGCGTTTCGTTCCTCAAAAATTGCGCAAAAGTTTTGCGAATGGAAACCCTATTTATTCTGTAAAAACATGTTTTCTTTCATTCATGGTTCCGTGTAGGCCAAAAATGGCTTATTTCTGACTTAATCATTTAGTTAAGCATTAAAATACTCGATTGAATGCAGAAACCAAACCTCAATCTTTAAATAGTCATATTTTTAGATTTTTGGGTCGTCTTCACAGTCTCCGCCTTTGTTGGTAACCCTGTATTCATATTTAGATGGAGATAATTTTATTAATTTATTCCTTAGGGAAAAAAATCTTTCTAAAGGTTACAGGGGGTAGCTGGGAGCGATGGGGGGCGATGGGGTGTATAGGTAAGACATTTTATTATTTGGTTCTAATATAATTTGACACCTAGTCGAGATAGGGTGTGTCTATAATATAATTTATTATATATAATAATATTAATTCCATTACCTAAATGTAATATAAAACGATGAAAGCGATACTGATAGATCTTCATGTGAATTGTGATAGTAAGCAAGTTTTTGAGGGACTGATGATTCAGGGGCGTAGTCAGGAATTGTCCAGGGGGGCTTACATTTTTTGCTCTTTCCATGATCATTTATTTTTTTGTAGTCCTATGATCATTCTTAATAAAGTGCAATTGTTTTGCGAAATTGCATTATTACCCGTTGGGGCCTGAATACCCCCTAAAATCAATAGATTTCACTGGTCCATGGGGGATTAGCCACCATAGCCCCCCCCCCCCCCTGACTACGCCCCTGGAGGAATTATTAACTTAATTTATTAAATACAGAATTTAGATCATTTTCTAATCAAATTATACATTTCCTTTATAAAAAGCTGATTTTTGGTATGCAACAATTGTCATTGAATATACCGCTGATCTAAAAAGCTTATTTATGTAAGTCCATTGCTAAAACCAGCTCTTTACAAAGGAATACCATTTACTGTCCGTAAATGATACATTGTAAAAGTGTTTACTGAAGACGGACAATAATTAAAGATGTTCTCTTAAAACTTAAAGTTCACGATAACACGAACACGAGAAGAAACAAACGCCACCCAAACGTGTTTTGCGGCATGCGTGCTCCTCAATTGGTAATTAGAAATAAAAAAGTTAACATTAAACAGTTTATTCCTCAAAAATAAGACCATTGACCTATGTTAATGACCCTATGGTGTACATGTACACAGGGGCGGACACAGGATTTAAGTGAGGGGGGGGGCATGATTTTTTAGGGACAAAAAAAATGATAATTAGGAACAAAATTAAAGGATTGGGACAGGGATTTCAGGTGGGTCGGACACAGTATTAGGAACAGGAACAATAATAGGAACATTAGCAATTAAAGAACAAAAAGAAATTACTAGTTTCTTACCAATTTCTAATTCTAAATTTATCGTTAACAATAACATTTACTTGTT
Organism: Eurytemora carolleeae; assembly: GCF_000591075.1. Lineage (NCBI taxonomy): Eukaryota > Metazoa > Arthropoda > Copepoda > Calanoida > Temoridae > Eurytemora > Eurytemora carolleeae. The sequence goes on from NW_019396155.1 coordinate 96,091, forward strand.
GTCGTTGATTTTTAAATTAAACTGAAGAAAAGACTCAAGATGTGTAGTGTGCCGCGTACCAATAAAACAAAACACAATGTCTGTCGTCGTATACTACTTACATCGTTGGTTATAAACTTATATTTATTTTTAACAAGCTAGGAAAATATTTTTTTTCGTCCTTCTCTTCTGATGATTCAATTTTTCAATAAATATTAATTATTATATTTCCAGTAAATAAAAAATAATCAAATAGCTTAAAATTGAAAAACACATACGATTTATCAAATTTGGAACATTTTTTGCCTCGAAATCTCAGGGGGGGGGCTACGCCCCTCCCTGAATCTGTCAGGGGGTGGCGAATGTCCCCCCGCCACCCCCCTGTGTCCGCCCCTGCATGTACAATATTGTTAAAGCTTTCTTTATTGCTCCTCAGTTTCGAAAACAAATCTATAAATGGACAAATTCCTGAATTAATATTGTACATCATATCATATTATATTCTAATGAAGAGAGTATTATTTTTTATTTCCTGCTATTATATATATTGATCTTTTATAGTGAATAATGCTTAATCATGTTAATTTTTTTGCAGTGGCCTGCAAGTAGTTTCGTTTATTTATAGATTTAAAAATAAAAGTATTTACCATAAGAAGGCTGCAGAGACTGCAGTCTGCAGAAGGGTTGAATTGTGGCACGTGATAATCTGAATACAAACTTCACCTGTTTACAGGCTGTTTTGTACTGGTACAGGAGAGTCAGAAGAAATGGGATTTTGTAAAAGACAACTTTTTATGCTTTTTTTGCCTGAAACCTTTAGAAATTAGCTAACTTTTGATAATCATCAATTCATTTGTTTTTTGCATAAAATTGAATGCTGTTCTGTTTTTATTATATTTTTTATTTAAAAAACTGGAGATTGGATAATTACTGGGATAATTCGTTATAAAAATTAAAATGTCATCTTTTAAGTCACATATATCGAATGACTCCCCCTGTATTTAGTACTGCATACCCTCGTATTTCAGTAAATACCAGTATATACCAGTTTCCCCAAATTGATGAATTATTTACCTATATTTCATCACCCTAACATGAAAAAGGAAAGGTTGGAAAAGTCGGGTGGACCAAACCTTAACTCAAATATTTATTTCAAGTTTTAAATATATTCCAATCTGAATAATACTATTTGCAAAATATGATTTTGATTTCATTTGAAGTATAATTATCCCTGAATAGTATTTCGAGGATCTAACTGACTCCCAGCTGATCAGTAGAGAACAAACCACAGGGAAATATAGACGGACATAATACACTTTTTTACGCAGTTATTCAAAATATAAATTTAATAGTTTACGGTTTAGATTATGTGTATGTTCAACTGACACATTATTTGTCTTGCAATTTTCATTCATTTTACATTTTAAAAAAACTTCGCAAATCTGTCGTACTTTCAAAATCTAACAAATAACAGTATATTTTGTGACGCTATATTTGCGTACAGAAGCTGCAGTATGGCTGCGTATCAATGAAACTGCGTGCAATGGCAAGCTCACCAAGATCAACAGTGAGCAGAGATAACTATAAACACTTATACTTTGTTTATTTGTAAATATTTAACAATTCAACAACAGAATCCATCAGATCTATCTTTTTAAATCAATCTACTTTAAAACTAGGTAAATAATCCGATATTTTGACCAAGTTTAGACACAGAAAAGTTGTTTGTGCCCCCCCCCCCCCCTCGGAAATTAAAATAAATATTAATAAAGTTGTAATTTTTATGATAATAGCTTATTTATAAATACATGCATTTTATTAATGGACTTTTGCATGTTTTTTACTGGAAGAAGAAAAAAGTCCTAGAAAATAAAACTTCTCAAAATGTTGGACTTTCTTTCCATCGATCTTTCTTTTCGAAGGCTTTTTTCACAGGACTGTTTCTGGACTTGAATTTTGGGACTTGACGGTTTTGTACAATTATGACACATATTTCTGGGCCAATAAAAGATAAATTGTTAAAACTCAAGATTATGATGGGATTGGTTCGGAATAGGAAAATTTCTGAACTTACGAGTTCCGCATCTTGACAGACAATTGAAAAATATTTTAAAGTTTTTAAACTTTCTAAATACACTATACTTCGTGCTCAAAATGTTGCATAAGTGTCTTGTATCAGGAAATTTTCGAAATAAAATTTAATTTGTAAAATAAATTAAACTTGATCAAAACACAGATCTAATTTTTTTTATGACACGTATAATGAATACAAAAGATATACAAGTTAGAATTTTATATTTCCCTATTTATGGTTGTTACTTGATCAAAACAATAAAACATTGAATAATGTGAAATCTATTAATCAATTCATTTATGAAAAGAACTTGTCAAGGCCTTTGATCAACACCACTTGATCAAACATACAAAACACTCGAGGTCGGCTTGAATTAAATAGTATTTAAACAAATATATATATATATATATATATATGTATATATGGTAAGGTATGATATTATACTACACTAGCTTAGGTACTCAGCTTTGTCTAGAAATTAAACTTTCTATAAAATATTCAACCCAATCAACTTACATTTTAAACCAAGCTAAGAACATTCCCCCTGGTTCTTTCTAACGAGTTCCTCAGTCAAAATTAAAGGCAAAGTGCCAGTGGTACATAACTCTAATACGGGAAATTCTGTGGTTTAAACAAGATGTTTAAAGGACTGTTAACGTAATTTCAAGAGACCTTTCAAGCATACATGGCAATGTCCAATTTACTAAGATACCCTTAAAACCGTTTAATCTGATCAAAAATGTGGAAGATACCGTCGTTTTTCTGATAATTCATCCATTGCTTCTAACAATCCTCAACAATTTTGCAAGCTGGAACGAATACTTTAAATAATATTTATATGAACGAAGAGTTTTATTATATGATGATCAAAAGAATGATATTTATTTAGTTGCCGTTTAAATACAGACTGCTTTTATTGAAATAAAGTACGCTAGGGATTCGACTCAGCTGCAATTTAAGATATCTTGTCATAAAACTGTCATTCTCTTAGTCAATAATATTTTTTTATACATTAACTTTCATTTCTAAGATTATATATTACGATGCTTTAGGACGCTTCGCACCCATCTTTTATTTCAACTTTTAACTTGGCTTTATCTGTGAGCATCTTCTCTAAAACAAAACAAACAAAAGCTTGCGAATTTCATAAAAAAAAATTTGTGCATTTTCAAAATTTTACAAAAATAAAAAAAACTTTTTAGACAAATTTTTGAAAGTTTGATCATTCTTAACCCTTCCCTGGGGTCACGTGAAGTCCCACACAAAATTTGGGCCCGAACGATTCCGCCGTTTTTACGTTTATGGGATACAAAAAGACGAACAGACAGAAAGACAAGCGAAGTATTTGTAGATATTTAAATATAGAATTAAAACAATTAAAAGATAAAATATTTATAAAATTGAACATTCATAAGATAGAATAACAAAAACATACATTTTTAAGTAAATAAGAGTAAAAATTAAGACATGTTTACTTTTTAAGAGACAATTTCTCTTTGTTTGTATGACCGATCTTAACTCAGGAACCCCTTGACCGATTTGCCTCAAATTTTGATTGGGGAAACTGTATAGAACTATAACGGTAATGTTCTTAGTTTGGTTTAAAGGGTCTAAGTTCATTAGGTTTGCTCTTAAAAGAAAAATTTGTTTCCAAGCAAAGCTGGGTTCCCAAGCTATTTTTAGTCGAATAGAAATAAAAATTGATTCTTAATGAAGAAATGAATTGTTAAGGTGGTTTGAGCTGATTTAATAAGTATGGAGGAAGTAACCAGTCTCTGGGTGTTTGGATACGGTAGTTTGGTTTGGAAACCTGGATTCCAGCATGGACAAACAGCTGTCGGTCATATTGAAGGATTGGCGCGAAGGTTCTGGCAGGGCAATGAGACGCATCGTGGCACTCCTGGTCGACCAGGACGGGTTGCTACACTAGTTGAGGAGGCAGGTTCGGTTACTCATGGTCTAGCTTTAGAGCTAAAGGGAGAAGAAGCGCTGGATTATCTTAACAACAGGTTAGAAAATATATAATAGTTATTCAGATATTTATAAATATTCAGTAAATTCAAGTGATTCTTTAGATACATAATTATTCTCTTATTGTAGTTTTACTGTTTCAATTCTGTAAATGTCCTTCTTTGACATTCTTGCAAAAATATGCAATTTTATAGAGAACACGCAATCAAAATTTTCAATTTTTAGAAAGGAAAACAAGGATTATATTTGCTTATTGTTTACAGGGTGACCCACAAACGATGAGATTTTAAAATGTCAATGAAACTCTCTAAATACAACGACCTGAACATATAATTTATTTTTCTGTCCAAAATATTGTCTTTTAATGACATACTTAATGATATGGCAAAGAAAGAAACAAGTTTACCCAGGCAACCTAGAATTTAAGAACAAAGGCAAAAAAAAATCCGTAAAGTCATCTCTAAAGTCTCATCCTTGGTGGGTAACCCTGTACTAGGGAGGGAAGGCCAAGAAGCCATGAACCCCGTGGAAAATCTCCGAACCCTGTGGAATGGTCTCCGAACCCCGTGGAGGAGGTTTTTTGAAAAAAACGTTATCAAATATAAATATTACTTGTAAATTAGCAATAATTTTCCAATCTTCTCGACATATGGACTCAATAAATATAATAATCAAGTTAAAGAAATAATTTTCATTATTGTTTTAATTGTCTTTTTCTCCAAATTTTGTTTTCCCGTAAAAAAGGTGGATCTCAAGTATGACACTATTCATAGAATTATGTTTGTTACCTTTTATTTCCTGTTTTGAATTAAAAGGTCATTGCTTAAAATAGAAAATTAAGTTTAATAGTAGTATACATGGGGGGGCTACGGGGGCNTGGACTACGTTAAAACATGTTATTGCATTTTCATGAAAAATATCATTGAAATACTAAAAACATTGTGCGTTGTTGCGTAGGTCCATTTTAAAGTTTAAGCTTAAAACAGGAATACAAAATAAACATATACTAGGGCCGTGAATAAGATCAAAATTGCATTTATTAGTAATACTTTTGTTTGATCCTGTGCCATATGTTGAAAAAAATTCAAAAATCATGCGATTTCCCCCAGAATAACACATTTTTTGCTCCGTACAGGGTTCGGAGATTTTCCACGGGGTTCGGAGACTGTTTCTGCAGGGTTTCGGAGACTTTTTCACGGGGTTCATGGCTGCTTGGCCTTCCCTCACTCCCTGTACATTGGCTCTCCCTTGAGTTTTACTTTTTTACTTTTTTGATCATTCAAACTTTGATTCATAGAGAGATGACCTTGGGAGGTTACAGGCAGCAGATTGCAACATTTCACCCATCAGAGAAGGAGATTCCATCTTTTCCAGTTTTAGTATTTGTTGCAACTCCCCAGTCCAAGCATTGGCTTGGGCCTGCCTGTCTGCAATCAATAGCAAAACAGGTGAAGGCCGATATTAATATTTAATGGTGTACTTAAATTTGTTTTGGATAAACAAATTTATAAAATCAAATACTCCTTCACTTTTTTTTCGACTTTGGATTATCTGATTTGTTTTCAAATTAAAATTTAAATAAGTATCAACATCAGCAGCCGACAAAAACACAAAAATAGATTTAAAAGGAAAAATTCGATAAATGGTTTTAAAAAAAAGTGAGAAATTTCTGCAGAACTTTTTTATATTTTATGATTTTGCTGGATTCGAATCATTCATTCTCTGCATGGACTGAACCCTGGGTTCATGTTCTCTTGCAATAATTCATCTTTTTTTGTCTGAAATCTGACTCAGCGACATACAAATTGCAAATGTAAAATTTTACTAATCTTTGCACATGTTCAACGTCCGGATCTAATTCTGTTTGCCAGAAGAACAAAAATCTGTGATTATGTGACCCCCCCCCCTCTTATTTTTATCCGAACCTAAAATCTAAAATCTAGGATAATTTTTGGTGAATTTGTTTGTTTTTCCTATTTTTGATGTTTTATTTTCTATAACAGTTTTTACGTAATAATTATTGTACGTTTTGTGTACTTAAGGTTGTACAGAGTTCTGGACCTAGTGGGCATAATGTGGAGTATGTGATTAAGCTCGCCAGGTGGCTCAGGTATAAAATACTTATAATCCCGATCGCTTGATTTAGATATCCAAATTGGTCACTTATGAATTTTACGGAGAATGTGTTTGATCTCTAAATTTTAGAAATCACTACTTTCTCTGTTCTCTCATTGGTTGACCGCAAAATTCCCTGGTTTCTGGCAGGCTCTTTGTTTTTTTTTGCACTTCATGGGATATCGAATAAAGATTAAATTAATATGTAAATTAACAATAGATCGATATCAATCATTGATCTCGATATCCAGTATCCACAAACAAGAGTTCCCACCTCAGATTTGTTATCAACATAATTTTAAATGGCATTTTGATAATCGAAACTTTTAAATAGAAATAGACTTCTTAAATATGACACAGTACTTTATTAATAATTTTCAACAATTAGTATCAGTTTTCTCCTTTTTACAAAGCATGAGAAATAAATTGATTTTTTTATCCAGGAAAACTTTCCCAGACGTTCATGACGATCATCTCTACACGATCGAGACCCACGTCATGATCGAAATGACGATCAACAACATGGATATCGACCTCCTCGTCGGCGAGGATGATGACGCGAGCACCGTCGCGAATGCGAGCTCAGCTCCTCTAGCCGCAGCTCCAAGCGCGCGTGCGTCCTACTCGTCCTCCTGCACTGGGAAAACTCTACGTTGTGTCAAGCTTTAGGATTAATTTAACATATTCATTCCAGCCTCGTCATCCGACATATTCATTCCAGCCTCGTCATCCGACATATTCATGCCAGCCTCGTCATCCGACATATTCATTCCAGCCTCGTCATCCGACATTAAAAACATTCTGCAACTTGTCTCGTCTAAATACTTGATTAAGTTCTAACTATTCATTACAGTCCAACCGTCAATATTAATCTCTAGCTTATAAAACCAATCTCGGCCAGTTTTCAACTCCAAACACAAATCTCAAGCTTATCCAAACCAATCTCCAACCAGTACTACCAATTAAGTATTCATCACAGTCCAACCGTTAATATTAATCTCTAGCTTATAAGACCAATCTCGGCCAGTTTTCAACTTCTAATACAAATCTCAAGCTTACCTAAACCAATCTCCGACCAGTTGTTCTACCAATCTCAACAATAAACAACTTACCAATCCAGTGTTTTAAGGCACCTTATTATTATTTATAACTATCATGCGCTAAAAGAACTATACTGTATTATTTTCTTGTCAATCTCGACCAATCTCAATCATTTTTAATCAATCTCAATCAAATTTAACCAAATTTGTATTTGAAACATTCTGCCTAATTTAAATTAGAAAAAAAGAACATTTTAAAACTTTTACTTAATTTGATTACAATGTCGATGCTAATCTCAAATCATTAAATTTCGTCTATTTATTTTGATCTTGATGAAAACATCTTCATTTATAATTCGAAATAAAAATCAACCAAATGCAATGTTTTGAATTATTGAGGACAGTTTAAGCAAACAAATAGAAGTGACTAGTTTTTTTATAAATCATATTGATTTTATTTTATTTCTAGAACATAGTTAAGCGCAAGGGTGTAATGCAAGGAAAGTTAATTGCGTACATATTGAAACCAGTTCTCTTTGGGCGGAATTTGTAAACAAGAAAAGATGCATCAGTTTTCGTTTAGTATCCGAGGAGGTTAAAAGCATTAAATTTGATAATTTTGATAATTCACATAATAATTTCCGATGACCAGAATATTTCATTGATTTTTTTATGTGAAAGATGGATCCCATGTCAGGCTGTAACATCCGTCTTGTGTTTACATTACCGCCCAGAGACAGTACACTGCAGTACAAAAGATGCGTATTATTGCGTACACTTCTGAAATAACGTTCATTGCATTACATCCTTGGTTAAGCGAGTATTAACTAAAGCGCCAAAACCTTCTGAGTTTCTGGTTTGTCATTATAATATTCAAACAAAGGCTAATTAATCTGGATACGTGAGTTATTAAAATCGAAAATGGAATTTCTTTAAGAATTGAAAACCTGTTCAAGAAAGAAAGATGGACAAATGTAATACTAGGGCATTATTTTTGCTTTAATAAACTATTTCATGCTTCAAACCTTTTTTACTATGCTTGCAGTTCTATAATTCAAAAACTAGTTGTAAAAGATCAATGAAATATATAGGTTCAGTCCAGTATCTAGTTTAACTTCTTTGGGAAATTACCAGGGAACAGGAATATAGGGAAAGGAAATGGCGCTGGTCCGGCAAGAGAAAGCCAGTCGCACTGCTTTGCAGACCAGTACAGTAAACTTACAAACACTCTTCTGGTACAGACACACAACATGACTACAGTCAAGGAAATTGTAGAACAATGTCGTCGATTATAATTAAACTTGGATAACGAGTAGTTTATTGTAAACTTTAATCAAATTATATTCTTTGCATGAAAATTTGGCTTTACAGTGTTGACTTAAATATGTAAATAATATATTACATGTATATTAAACTTATTTATAAGTAAACAATTAACAATAAACAAATGTACTCTCCTAGGCTGTACAAATACCGAGATTCTTACGTACTGTATAAACCTACAGTACACACCTGATCGGTACTTTAAACTGACACACACTCTTTTGGTACAGACACACACACATGACGTTTCCGCCCCCTGGAAATTACGAGTTTACTTTGCCACGGGTTCCCTTCACCAATTGGTCTAGGAACCCTTGATAAAGTAAAATTCCCTCAACTCTCCTGTAATGTAGTTGTAAATGGTCTGGTGTACACAAAATTAAAAAATTTGCCGAAAGATATTTAAAAAATTAATAGATTGGGGCAAGAAGACGTAGCTGCGTAGTTTAGCCAATGTTAATTCAATTCATTAGTGCAATCTTGTCCTAGAGTTGAAATCTGCATTTTTTTCAGATGAGATAGAAATAATTAAGATTTGTATTCTTTTCTTTATATAATATTTTAAATGATAAAATTACCTTCTAACCCCTTTAATAATAGCTTTTATGCATGGCTTTTGTTCTAACCTGATGTATAAGCAGCAAGATGTAGTTAAACAAGGTACGGCAAGGGGAACTACTTCTTTTCTACACTCTTGACCGTAACAGAGAAGTAATTTAACCAACCGTTTTTAGTTCAATAAAATTTCCCTATTCATTAATTCCGACCTCTGATAGACAAAGTTCCAATAAAACATGAGTAACCAAATATGGGACACCTGAGATGGCAACTTTTAATTAGAATAGGTGTTGGTTTAAGCGACTGAACTCTTTACTCACAAAATTAACTTTGAAATCAATGATTCAGATTAAAATCCGGGAAATCCAGAGATAAATATGAAATAATTCAAACAGTGGTTAAGCTAATGCAAAATTTTCTACCTCTGATGAATAAGTTAATCGATGTTCAGAGGATTAATTTATTAAAGAGAATATAGAAACTTGAAACTTTCAGTACACACAGGCCGTGTCCCAATAAAATGGGAATTAAGTGACTACTTTTTTATCGTCTTCGTTTCATATCGCATCACTACGTCATCACTATTTATTAGTATCCTAGTTGACAGAATTAATTCATCAAAACCTATTACTCTCGGGAATTCTAAAATGTGGTCTACCATTTTTGTTGAAGTTGAAGAAGATGTGAAGAAATCTGTCCACATTTCAATTTGTTCAATAACAACATAATTGTTCAATTGTTGATGTCTCCGTTAATTTTAAAGATACAAAAAAGGCAGATCACTTTGTGAAAATCTCACGAGACATACAATCTCTTTTTAAAAACACTTTTTGTCATTTATCAACTAATGGACATCGAAGACGATTTTCAAATGGTCTCTTAATTCCCATGTTTATTTGGACACCCTGGATAGTGCATGTATACTCAGCTGCAGGAAGGTTATTAATTAATAACATGAAGTCAAAAATCAACAAATTGAAAATATTCATTGGAGTCAGTTCAAATTGTATGTGTAGGAAATGGAGGCATGATAAAATCAAGAAACCGAAACAGAACTAAACAAAACTCTATATTTGAAACATAATGTTTAAAAATATAGAACCCACCAACGGCCTGTTGTGAAGATAAAAGACAAAATTACCAAGGTTTCCCAATTATATAATTTCCTCATGAAGTCAAATATATATTTACTAAGAAAGAGACTATAAGACGAATAAACGAATTTGCTTCATTCTAATTATCAGTTTTTAATTAAAGAAGTTAATTAGCTCTTTCTTGGAACTAGTTTTAACCTTAAAATAAAACACTAAACAAACAAGTCTAACTACAGACCAGCCAGTCCCACCACAGACCAAGATATATTCTCCAGCTGGTTCTATGAACAGAGCTACTAGAGACCTAGAGCAGATAAGTGTTTGTACAGGGGAGAACTAGATTTCCCCGCCAGTACACAAGAGACTGCTCGTTACTCTCCAGAGGATTTTAAGTACGGAGACGCCGCTCATTGTAGAGCAGCTCTTCACAGACCTGATGCGAGTCCAGCTGAAGAAACAGCTAAGAACACAATAAGATCATCTCAGAATGGAGAACAGTTAACATAGTAGGGACTTCAGAAGTATAGCTCCGTAATTTATAGAAGCTGCTGAGAATGCAGTAGAAGCATCTCGGAATTGTAGGAGCAGCTCCGGTAGTGCACAGCTAACATAGCAGAGACTCTAGGAGCAGCTCCGGTAATTAACAGCTAACATACAGGGTGTCCCACGAAACATGAGTTGAATAGTTTTTAATGTCGTCTTACACTGTATTAGATATAAAAGGCTTTATGCAGTTTATTTCGTTTAGAAATCTTTTTCTCAAATATTTTTACTTTGAAAAGAAATTTTACTATAAAATGACTCCTTTATAATATTTTTATTATTGTCTTTGGTTTTATAACATCTTAACAAATTAAGGAAGAAGACATTCTAAACTATTTACCAACTTTCATGTTCCGTGGGACACCCTGAAGCAGACTCTAAGAGCAGTTCCGGTAATAAAGGAATCAGCTGGGAGTGCAGTGGAGGCATCCCATATTGTAAAAGCTGAAGCAATGGAGACTCTGGAAGCAGCTAAGATTGCAGTGTAAGAGATACTGAACTTAAAACCTAAAATAGCAATTGGGTTGAGGATTGAGGAAGCTGCCTAGATAGATACTGATTTTTAAAAAAAACCTTTTACTTAACGTAAAAGTACCTAGAACTCAATCCTGTAAAAAGGACAGGGTTTGCTTGAAGATGAACATACTGAACTGGAGCAGCTAAACGAGATAACGAGTTGGAGAAGCTGCCTAGATAGATTCGGAACTGGAGCAGCTGAATTAGGTATTGATATTGAGGAAGCTGCTCAGACAGGCACTTAACTGGAACAGCCTAATCACAGATTCTCAGATACCATAGAGAGCCGATTCACCAAGAATAATCTTTAACAGAGGTATTTAGATCAATAAACTGGAAAGCTGATGAATCCCATGCATTCATACTCTGAGAGATATATATAGAGTGAACATTCAAGGGGTTTATGAAATCATGGAAGTGGACTTAGAGAAAGACATTTGTACACGCTCAAAACAGAGGGAGGAAATGATTAATCTCGAAAATCCCTAAGATTTATATCTGTAATTGTAATCGATTGAATAGATTTACAGAATTCCAGAATTGAAGACTCGATAATGCCGATAAGTGTAAGGATTTTCAAAAATAAAATAAATTCATAGAAGACATCAGTCGGGTATGATATTTTTTATAAACTACCCCCCTCTAACAATAGTTTTACTCTCGTAAATTAGAAATGTTGACACGGAGCAGAAATCTTCGCTATTCTGGGGAGTAACTACTTAATTCTTTTTAGGGTACAAGAAGTATCAAAAAGGAGAACAAATTTGAAACGTGAACCCCCCCCCCCCTCTCTTTTTTTTTATACCCACCTACTCCTGAAGGAGAGTTAATTCTTAATAATGTACACCCATGAGACAAATTGTTGACGATTATTGGTTTAGTAGTAACAAAAACTTGCCTGACAAAATCCGACAAAAAATGCAGGATTAAATGGTTTTGCCGGTTTGACATTTAATATGAACAAGAAGCCCCAGCCAAGTTTATTTTTGGTTTAGTAGGAAAAAAACTTACCTGACAAAATCCAACAAAAAATGCAGTTTTAAATGGGTTTGCCGGTTCGACATTTAATATGAACAAGAAGCCCCAGCCAAGTTTATTTTTGGTTTAGTAGGAAAAAAACTTACCTGACAAAATCCAACAAAAAAATAGATTAAATGGTTTTGCCGTTTCGACATTTAATATTGACAAGAAGCCCCAGCCAAGTTTTAAACAAATAATTTGGTGGCTAAATATATTATAATTTATGAGAACAGGTACACAGGTGAATAATAATTTACAAGGTACTTGGGATTTGAACAGTATGTACACTGTACACTGTACAGTCATGAACACAACATCTTAAATAACAAAATAACTAAGCACAAATTTTACGATTAAATTCATAGATAATTTTTCTACTGTGAACTACTACATTTTAGGCATAATATAGAAAACATGTGACCAGGGTAAGATATTGTTAATTCTTCTAAGTGTTCAAATCTCATTTAAAATATTCGATCAATTGAAGTAAAAAAAAACATATAACAACTTGAATTTTAATCCTTACTTCATAAGTTCATAAATGTCAACTTTGAGAATTTTGGTCTTAGTCAAGTTCAAGTATAACACATTTTTTAGATTAAAATGTATAGAAAAGTTTAAAAATTTGATTTCCGTAATAAATGCTTTTAAAGTGTAGAGGTTTTGTTAAGCGTTTACATGATTACACATAGTTTAGCTAGTCCTCCTGTAACCATCTCGGGGCCGGGTGACAGGGGCATGGCTTTTGACTCTGTCTCTGGGGCACGAATAGGCGTGGCTTCGACCATATGGGGGCGGGGCAGCTTGCCTTGGAGTGGGGTGGAGGCCTGAACGCCACTGTAATCCGTGGAAGGACCCGCTGGCGAATTCATAGCAAGGAGAGACGGTTGAATAACAGTTCCAATCTTCCGGTTTCGGCGGGAAATGGCGGGGGTTCCGGTTATATGAGATTTCATCTCCTTCTTCTCACCAACCTTCTTGAACTTGGGAGAGTTCGGGTCCTAAAATCAATCAATCAATTGATCAACCAAGTAAACATCAATGTAAACAAGAGCAATCAAAAGCTATTGCACTGTAAAGAAACGCAATCGATAATATTACGGCATTTAATGCAAGAATGCAGGCAGTAATCTAGTTTCTAACATTACCCCCCCCCCCCCCC
>NW_019396155.1:109639-122479 GCF_000591075.1 Eurytemora carolleeae
CTCTCCTTGATCTGATCTGTTATTTAACCTACCTCACTAGAGAGAAGGTATGGACTACTGTCAGGTTTCTCCGAGATCTTGGATACAATAGCGGTCTCAACCCTAGTCTTCAGGTTCTTCCGGAGTAAATTAGCAGGGTTTATCTGTACAGGAGTCGACAATGTTCTAGCAGAGGCTCTTTTCAACGCCGGAGTTTTTTTCTCAATAAGACAGAGAGTAGCCACCCGTCCTGGAGTCTTTCTAAACTCGGGATTTCTACCCGATGCAACCTTGTCTGATGAAGGTTCCGGGATTGCAATCTTAGTTTTCTTTCTTGGAGTTCCACTTTCAGCCTCAGCTTTCCTTTTCAAGCTTGGTTTAACCGGGGTCTTAGAGTAAATAATCTTTTTAACAACATTGCTTATCTTCTCCGGGGAGGAGGGTTCGGACTCCAGGTAGGAGGATATAGTGCTAGGATCCTCCTGCAGTTTAGGGTCTATTCGGGCCAAACGAACTTGTACCTCTTGAACAGCCGAAGTTAGGTCATCAATGCTGTTATTAATGGATTTAGGAGTCTTTGCAGGCTTTGCGGACTTAGCTGTTGTCTTTAAGGCCTTAGCTTGTGTCTTTGCGGCCTGAGCTGGCGTCTTTGCCGACTTAGCTGGAGTTTTAGCGGATCTAGCCGGAGTCTTGGCGGCTAATTTATTACCTCGAAGTTCTTTACTTACTGCAACTATTGGGGAGTTGAGCTGTATGGTTGCACGGCGAGGTTTCACCTTCTCAGGAGCTTCAGTTTCAAACGTTGTTGGAGCTTTCTTCCCGTTCGCCGGAGTTTTATCAAACATATCATCTAAACTTTCGATAATATCAGAGTCCGAGAGAAAATTAGACTTCCGAATACTCTTAGTCGGAGACGCAGCGTACTCCGCAAGGACAGGCCGTGTCTCGACAGGATCTTCAGACTGGGGTTGAACCGATCTCCGTCCTGCAGTATTCTTATCAGGACTTTTATAGAAGTTCTTCAGCTCAATTCCGCGTGGTGGAGGTTTGGCCGCCTGCTTAGGACGACCGACGGGTTTAGCGGCAACAGGGGCCAAGCTTGTTCGTCTGTTCACAGGTTTAATCGGCTTCTCAGTCACTGTAGGCATCAGGGACATACGCTTGTTAGGCCTAAAACATAAGTTTGTTAGGCCTAAAACATTCGGTTGTTAGGCCTAAAACATTCGGTTGTTAGGCCTAAAACATTATATGAAGTTAAAATTTAGGAAAAATCAAAACTGTTTTGATTGAAAACGCAAGTCTATAATGTCTGAACTCAATTTTCACAGTGAAAACTTTCAGTTAGCCGTGAAAAATTAACCGACTCATATGCTCATAATATTTCATTGGCCAAAAGAATCTGATTTGCAAAATCTTAATACATGTTATTCAAGGAATTAACTCAGGGGTGTAAAATGTATATTTTTCAGAATTCCCCCCCCCCCAAAAAAAATCAATCGATTTCCCCCAATTCAACGAATAAAACTCAAAATAAAAAGAACACGTGTAACTCCGGGGGGGGGGGGTGATTCTGAAAAATATACGTTTTACACCCCTGAGTTAATTCCTTGAATAAACTCAAAATAAAAAACACGTGTAACGTCGGAGGGAGGTTATGGATAAACTCTTTTCGAAAGTAATTAAAATCAAGTTTCCATCTTGATTTTAAAAATTATACGGTTTTAATAATTTTTAATGTTTGTAAAATTTAGTTGCTAACCTCTGTATGATCGGAGGTTTATTGAGATGAATGGAGGATCTCCGAGCCCTAGTAACAACCCCCTTCGGAGACTTCAACGCTGTGAAATCAAATTGGTCTCCGGATACAAACTCATCCTAAATATTTAAGAAGTCCTGAACTTGTGATTTTTGACATTTATTGCTTCCAAATTTTTCAGATTCATTAAAGTGAAATTATTGCTTAAGTATTTCTAGCCTTGAACCGAATTAAATGAATTTGAGCTAGGAAACTGAACTACATATAGCCGGTTCAAATCGTACATCACCGATAACAAGTTTAAGATTCATTAGGATTGAAGTCGATGATTCCGGATTTGAGCCGACGGTAGAAAGTTCAGCGACCTCTCCAACTTATATTATGACAAAACCGGCTTAAAAATGACCGAACGCCGAATAAATAATAAAATAAGAACGCCAGTATCAAGAGTAAGAATAAAAAAATTTAAGATAAAAAATTAACAACCTGCTCCAATTCACCAAAACGCGAACTTTTTCTCCGACCCACCATCCTTTGTATCTGGAATATATTTCATTTTCAAACAGTTGAAACAGATTTTAAATTTACTAGTTAATGTAGTGAACTGACTACAGATTATTAGACTATTCTTGAAAACATTGTAAAGCATTGTCTCATTTGTACAGTTTGAATTGTACGTTTAGGACATTCTTACAACGTTGTACAGTAACAGTTTACGTACTATACAATTTACATAATATACAACGACGATTAAAACTTTCCGCGATAAATTTTGCACAGCGCAAAAAGGCTAGGCTTAGATTCAAGTTTCAGTCTAGTTTATTTGATCAACGTAACTAAAACTTTTGCCCCCTTAAAGTGAAAGGGAATTTATAAGTTTGTCGGGGGGAAAACTAAAATTTTGTATTGTTCAGCAAAACTATAAGAAACGAGAATTTAAACTAAACTAAATTTGAATTTACATTAATTTAAATGTTCAACCGAACTAAAACCTATTAATTGTTTAACCAAATAACAGTTACTAAAAATTAGAGCAAAAAAGTATTTGGAAACTCGACAAAACATCATTTACGTATGTTTAAAAAGTTTAAGCAAAAGTAACATCAAAATGTAAAATAAATACCTGTTCAGAACTTAATAAAAATAAATATAAATAATCTTTGATTTTTTTAATTTTCTTAAGGGACCCTCAAAAACCCCTTAATTTGGTTCTGTTATTGTATAAATATTAATACATTTTCATAAAATTAAATAATGCATTATGCAATGCACCACTAATAGAACTCAAAAAGACCAATTATTTTCTTTTTGCTAAAATTTCATTTGATCTAAAACTAATAAAACTATTTCGGTACAAAATGAAGTTTAATAACATTTTAGGTAAGTATGCTTCTAAATATGTCAAGAATGATATCAATATGGAAAGTAATATTCCATTAAAAATTTATCTAAATTTTTATTTGATTGAAAAATTCTGGACCGAATGATTCGAGAATCTAAGGAGGTTTGGACAAAACTCTTCTTTGTGTTTGGAAAACGTGTCTGGGTTCAAATTCGTCGCAACATATGTCGAGCGGACGATTAAGCGCTGACGAAAACTTAACTACACGAGTGTAAACTAAAACCGGACTAAAAACGTATTCACGAAAAAGGAAAAACAAATATTTTTATAAATTATCTGTTCATCACAGAGCATTTTTTTTTTGGCTCAATAGTAAAATAATTAAGGGTGGGCGAAGGCACTCAATTAACTAACAATTTTAAGGCAGCTAAATACTAAAACTCTAATTAAATCACCTTAAAGCAGATGCCAGATTAGGCGTTTCCTTAAATAATCTGTATGAATTTCATTATTGGTTAAAGACTTTTTTTTACAAAAGTTCAATAGTCTTCTAGAAAATGGTCGAACATTATTGTCAGTCAACTTTGTTGGAGGGAAAAAATTGAGCGTTTGAAAAACTTAACATTTCTTAGAAATTGAAACCATAAATTCGGTCAAAAAAAAATCAATATTTAGAAATTATGTTAATGTTACGTTAGGAGTCAAGTTAACCTAGAGAAGAGACTGTGGGCGTAATTTCAAGTGACCCCCCACACAGATTTCCAACGGTACCCTTTAAACCTTAATCTGATCAATCTTGAGAAAGATATCTTCGTTCTTTCTTCTTCTAGGTTTAAAGTAGTTTATTCTTATATTTTCTTCCTTTTCCTAAAGTAAAAATGTGTGAGTCACTTTTGAAAAGAACCCAGTTAAAATAAAATTAATATCTAATTCATACTTGACCAAACAAAGCTTACAAGGGTTACGTTGTAAATCGGACATTGCTATCATAAGTTTAAATAGAGGGTCACTTGAAATGTGTAAACTCTCCTTAAGGTAAAAATTATATTACAACCGACCCACTTTACTTGGCAACTGCTTTGTTTAACTCAAGAAATAAAACCGACCCCCCCCCCACTCCAACTCAAGGTTAACCCATCAAATGATCTAAGAAGAGATCGTCCAAACCCTCCTCATCCGCCATATGGAATACATAATCATCCTCGGATAACGGAGGATCAAGTGCTAAAGCCTCGATGCTGGAGCCAGGGGCCTCGGAGAATATATCTGAACCATGTTGGTCGAGGCTAGAGGCCGTCTCATTCTGATCTGTGAGGGCGTGACTGAGGCTGCTCACGATGATCTTTGTAAGATCGTCCTCGGGCTCGGAGGTTGCTTCACTCAGCATGATTTTGGTCTTGATAGGAGACAGTTCCTAAAATAAATATACGTCTATTTTTGTCATCCTGTATTTTCAACACCAGTTCTTTTTCCGATTGTCAGTAAATAAAACTACGACTTACCAGATCACTTTCTGAATCTGCTCCACTCTCTGGGTTCGTTTCCTCCTCTGGGCAGAGGAACACCTCGATCTCCCCGCTATCGCTGGACATATAGATTTGCAACCCGTCGCTAGGGTGGGGCACATGCAGCTTGGCTTCAGGGGGTGCCTTGATCGCCATAACAGTCTGGGATTTAAATCTTGCAATATTTCGGAGATCCTGAGAG
Organism: Eurytemora carolleeae; assembly: GCF_000591075.1. Taxonomy (NCBI): domain Eukaryota; kingdom Metazoa; phylum Arthropoda; class Copepoda; order Calanoida; family Temoridae; genus Eurytemora; species Eurytemora carolleeae. Next base: position 114,424 of record NW_019396155.1, read on the forward strand.
ACACAGTAAAATTAAAATCTAGAGATGGGAAAAATTTTCCCCCATACATTCTCATCACAAAATTTGTGTGGGGGTTGTACTTTTTGAATTAGTGAATTAATTTTTTGGAAGCTATTTTACTTTTTAGACAAATTAATATTTCCTTGTTAAAAGTCTCAGAAAATAATTATTTACATTTGCATTATTGAAACTCGCTTGACATAAAATATTCGGTATTTTCGTGGTAAACATGTAACGTCAGCTGTTTAGAGTTAACACTGTCCTATAGCGTACATTCCCGGTTTACAGCAATTCAAACACTAGTTAAGAGATAAACACAGAGTTCTCTAGCCTCGATAATCAGTCTAAGATTTAAAGGGAACCGTTGTGGCATGGAGTCACTTGTAATTACACTGACCGTCCCTTGAAATCATTATCTTATTGTTATCATTTCGATAAAAAAGGAAAAGAAATGGACAAAAACGTTCACAACATCCCTGTCGCGCAAAGTTCAATAAAGCTTGGTTAAACTAAGTTACTAACCTGATATGAAACATAAGCGTATTGTTTATCTTGATTCAGAAGTTTAAATTCAAGTTCTGTATTCCTGATGAGATCATCTATCTGGTTCTCCTGATAAATGAAAATCGGTTTGATTGTTCACAAATCTGGGTCATTGGACATAATCATAGAACAAAACCAGATTAATTGTAAACAAATATTCTTACTTCGTGTCAACAAATCTGGTTCATTTGTAAACCAGACATTATCATTCCATTGAACAATACCGGTTTAATTGTTAACAAATATTCTTGTTTCTTGTCAACAAATCTGGTTCATTTGTAAACATACATCATCATTCCATTGATCAATACCGGTTTAATTATAAACAAATATTCTTATTTCTTGACAACAAATCTGGTTCATTTGTAAACAAACATCATCATTTTAATGAACAAAACCGGTTTTAATGTAAACTAACATCATTCCAATAAACAATACCGGTTTCATTGTAAACAAATTATTCTTTTTTAAATCAACCAAACAATTTCAATCAATCGTTTAAATTGTATTAAATATAAAAATAAAAGTTCAAGAAACCCTAACAATCCAAATCGAACACATAAAAGATAAAAGGATGAATGAATGAAAAGCACCTTAGCCTCTAAATCTGCCATATCTGTATGAAGGTCAGCATATTCAGCTGAGAGGTCATGTGTTCTGGCTCCACACCAGTGTACTGTATTCTTAGACTTCTTCTCTACCAAACCAATTCCTACAGTAAACAATAATTAAAAAACTAAAATAATAATAATAATGATAATTGTTATGGAAAAGCAGTGCTAAGCCTGGATCCATTTGAATTTGATGCAGATCCTGGATCCGCACTGAAAAAAAATGGAACCGGGAAACGGATCCAGGTCATGAACATTTATTTAAGATTTACTGATTTTTTAACAAAAAATTAACTTCAGTATCGGTTTCTCTTTTTTCGCTTACTTTTATGATAAAACTTGATGAACCTTGAAGAGATAAGGATATTTATGATAATTTCTATTTTTTCAACAGTTCAGATTTGGAGGTTGAGAGAAATATTTTTTTTGCAGTTTATTGTTGATATTTTTATCCGTGGATCCGAATATTTTAATAGATCCGGATCCAGGAAGCCTAAATGTTGCGGATCCAACGGATCCGGATCCTAAGCACTGGGTTAGTATTTTTGATCGGGTGAGAAAGAAAGAATGATCCAGTGAGATTTTAGAGATATGAAGGAAAAATAAACACAGGAGTTGATTTTTTTAGTTTTACTAATTTATTTCTTTATGAAACTCATTATCACAATTTTATTGGTCTGCGTAGCCCCAGAAAACTTTTTGGAGCAAAATTCTAAGATTTTTTTTCCAAGCTCTTTTTTTCTTTAATTAGATTTGCCTACCATTTGAAACATGTATACTCTAAATTGAATACTTGAGTTGTATCATGGTATAAAAACAAAATTTGAATTGTTTAACAGTTTGTTTATAGGTGCAATCTTCTATTCTTGGGCATTTCTAATATTATCGTTCACAAAAAGCAAATTTTAAAATATATATTGGTTTTTATTGTGAAAAAAAAACGCGGAGGGAGGGTCTTTAATAAAAATTTGAACCCCTAGAACTGATTAATACTTATACTAACCCTCTAAAACATTAGTTATATCGTAGATTCTTCTCTTCTGAACGTTGAGGTTCTCGCTGGCCTGCTCGCAATTATTTTTATTATTTAGGATTCATATCAAAGTTTTTTTTTTTAAATTTTTTATCTATATAATAAAACAAGACATTCGTACATATATATGTTGCCTATAGCCGGCCAAACGACTGGGCGGATTGGGCTGAAATTTTTTGTGGAAACTCATGGGTGGCCGGAGGGTATTTAAGACTAAAAAATTTTTTCTTCAAAATCTTTTTAAACGGCAATGCCGGGCCCTTCAGCTAGTTTTTATATATTTCATTTAAAATTCTACACCCGTAAGGCTGTTAACGTTTCAAGGCCGAGCGGCGTGGCTACGAGAAAATAGGAGATCTGGCACTGCCCCTTAAGATAGACTAGGAGGCAGGCGCTGAGGATACGGTTCAGTAGTTTATATGTGGGGACATACCTGAATTTATGGCGATTATATTAGAACTATTAGAAAAGAAATCTGAAATTATATTACTTGCTTATTTCAATATTAAAATTATATTACCGAATTCGTACAATATATAAAATATACAGTACATTGTAATGTCAATGTCAAGTACATCTGATGTACAATTTGTACACTGGATTGTAATTGTATAGATAAAAATTTTAATCTCTGTTCATTTGTTTGTATGTCCGATCATAAATCATGAACCCCTTGACCGATTTGCCTTAAATTTTGTCTTGGGAACTCGGTAGAACCATATCATAGTGCATAGCTAGATTTTTTTAATTTAGTGGGTTGGTTTACATATCTAAAGTTTAAATTGAAGGGAAAGCTAGTAGATAATATAAAAACAGTTTCCTTGTTTAAGTCTACGGTACCACTAGGATCCAAATGGAACAAACTCACAAACTTCTTGGTCAGCAACCCAAGGGAGGTCTCGTACCTGGTTTTCTCCAAAGGAGATCTAAACAATAAAAAGATTTGGAAAAAAATCATTAAACATGTTTTCATGAGAAGTTTTTAGTACATTGTAAAATAAAGTTCAGGTTCAGTGCAAGGATAAATGAGATGTATTCGTAGTTTCTTTATAAACTAGGAATGCAGATTTATGCGGCAGAAGAAAATGAAGGAAACTGTCAGTATTCAACACGTTAAAAGAAAACGACAATATCTTCCTCATTCTTGCTCGGAGAGGTTAAAAAGATACAGCTGTGAGCCATCTATGCAAATCATTAAATCTAGGATCACTTAAATTTAAATCTGCAGTCTCTTCAAGGGATGATAAAAACACTGGGAATTTGCATTAGATATTAAAAGGAATTGAAGAAATACCGAAAAAAACGCGTTTAAGAACAAAATATTTTACTTAGCAATTTTAGCTGGAGAAGGAGACGAGGAAATATCTATCTTCCTTTTTAAGTTTGAGGCAGGTTTTATCGGAGTTTTAAACCCCTCCGGCTCCAAATTGTTATCCAGGTCGAGCCAGCGCCTGGCCTTCGACTTGACAGAGGCTGAGGATTTAGAACCAGGAGTTCGAGATCTAGAGTTCTCTGAACCAGGGGTCACGAAGGAAGCTCTAATAAAACAAAAATTAAATATTACAAAAATCAAATCAAATCAAATCAAATCAAATCAAATCAAGTCAAATCAAATCAAGTCAAATCAAGTCAAGTCAAATCAAGTCAAATCAAATCAAATCAAATCAAATCAAATCAAATCAAATCAAATCAAATCAAATCAAATCAAATCAAATCAAATCAAATCAAATCATAAATGCAGGAACTTGCTAAAAGCTTCCTAATTTTAGAATGGAGGATCATGTGCTTATCATTATTATCCCGCCCCTGGTACAGTCCCCTCCTTTAATTAAGATTTTAAGAATGTTAATATTTGGTGGAAATCCCGATTCTTGAAAAAAAGGTTGGATTGGAGTTTACTCTTGAATATATGACCTTTAAAGAAAATAAATCTCTCTTAAGACAAGGAATTGGCTAGAAAATGAAAGTTAAACAAATAATGAAGTAACCTTGATGTAATTCTCAGTAAATGTGATGTTGAGGGAGAAGGCGTGGTGTCTCCTGTAGGATCTGAAGGGGCGGAGCAACCATAGTCGTGGTCGCTAGACCTACCCCCGCTTTGGTAAACGGACAGGATTTCAACTGGTAAATTTCTAAACAAAAATAGTTTTCATAAATAAATGAACAAACATCATGAACATATCTGTTTGTAAAATTCAAAACTATTATTGTTTATAATATTGAGTGATAAGGATCCAGATCCATTGGATCCGCAAGATTTCGGCTTCCTGGGTCCGGATCCGAATCCGCAAAAATATGCGCATCCGGATCCACGGAGAAAAGTCTACCAAAACTGAAGAAAAAAATTTACTCTCAACCCCCAAATCTTAACTGTTACGATATGCATGAAATTTAAATGGATCTTAAGCACTGACAAACTTGAGTCAAATCAAAAAGTTCCGAAGATTGCAATGCTTATACAGGAATTTTTGAACTGTAATGTAATTCAAGGCATTATTTGAACTAAGTGTATCTAACATTTTTTTGAAGTTTTCGTTTAGATATTTTTTATGATTTTTTCTTTAATATAAGTTTATGACTAAAAACAGGTGTTATTATTACTCTGATTTCTAAGTTGTTACGATATTATTAAACTTTAAATTTCACATTTATAAGCGTATCTTTTTAAACCTTTATTACCTATACTAATGTAATTTTAAGATTTTGCTTGTATTTCACGCAAGCAAACAACCATCAAAATTATAAACTCGAGAAAAAACATTATTTATTCGATTAAACCTACCCTCTCCCCCCCCCCTGTTTAACGGGAAGATGTTACCTTGGTTGAGGAGTTGTTATGTAATACGAGTTTAATGGACTTGATGATTCACATTTTATGTTTAACGACTTCCTGATTCATTCATTTATTGGCGTCAGATATTATATATTAATCTTATATATCATTAAATCTCGGAATTAATCTCCGACAAAATTCAAGTGCCCTGCTTAAAGGGAGTGACCGGCTATGTAAGGTAGTTGAACTGAGGACGCAGTGTTGTGGAAAACTTCTTTAGGATTCATTTGAGACATATTTCACTTTTTAAAAGTCTGTAAATCCCGAGTTTGAGCGCAAATTCGACGTTCAAAACTCCTGATTTGGGGGTGGATACGCTTTCTTTCAAAAATTAATTTTTTTTCAATTATTAGTTTACGACGACATAAAATGTAAAAATATTCTACAATAAACTACAGACGTCATGTTTAGGAACATTTTGATATAAATAATATATAAATAAAAATTAATCTTATCATCGAAAATAAGTAATCTTGTTCAATTATTAGTTTCTATTATCTCATTATTCTAGTTTCTCGTTATTCACAAAGATGTTCGCAGATTTTCTATAACTATTATTGAAAAGACGACATTTAAAGAATTTGAAGAAATCTGCGAATAAATTCAAAGAAAATTAGAAATTCAATATAATAATGAAAACGAAATAATCGATTTTAGCATTGATTTATTGACAAATTTCTTTTGTGAAATATGTTCCTAGCCATCTAATTAGATTACTGTATAATTTTTACTTTATTTTTCGTTGTCGTTATTTAATAATTTAAAAAAAAAACTAATTCTAAAAGCGTATCCACCCCCAAATCAGGAGTTTTGAACGTCGAATTTGCGCTCAAACTCAGGATTTACAGATCTTTAAAAAGTGAAATATGTCTCAAATGAATCCTAAAGAAGTTTTCGACAACACTGCATACTCAGTTCAATTACCTTACATAGCCGGTCACTCCCTTTAATGCTCCATTTAGAATGGTTCTTTCCTTCACATAAATCTGCAGGTCGTTTTAAGTTTTTATTAAGAATCCAGAATTTTGAGAAACTGGTCAATTTGAATTTACTGGTGGGTTACTCAAAACTACGCCGACAGTCCTTTTCAGAAGATATTGTCAAAATAAAAATCCAAGTTAAAATGTTTGTATTGATAAATGCATTACATAACTCTGCTAATCTCCTGTCAGTTCTTGAAATCTATGAATGGTTTTGTTTTTCATAAAACAGAATTATTTTTGTTTTTATGAAATTAATAAACAAAATTTAACTGATTCAAGATAAATGAATATATTCCTTCTGTAGACAGGAGTATGGTTCACTGACGGCACTACAGCGTCTTCCTCGCTTTTTGTAACTACTGGGCACTCGAACATCTAAACAAGTGAAATTAAGTTTTATTCATTTTTTGTCATATTATGATTTCTTTTCATGACATTTTATTCTCCCAATATCAACAAGTTTATGATCACTTTATTCATAATAAGGAAAATTTGTAGAATTTGGTAAAAATCCTACAAGTTGACAGAACTTTCAGCATTTAATCCTTAATTATAAAAAACATTCCATGCATTTTTATGTAAGGTTTTCATTTTGAAAACATAGCTGATAGAGTTTTGCCCTCCACTTTTGAGGTTTGGAAGGCGTTCCGACCAAAATTAGAATTCCCAGCCTTTAGAGTCTGCTAATCTATCAAAGTTCGTCTTTGACTTTTTAGTCAATTCTTATTCTATCGAAATTTGAAGAATTTAAACAAAAAAAAACTTCTGACTAACTAGAACCCTCAAGAATATTTCTTGTTCGGAAAGCAGCACTTCCGGCAGGAATTTAAAGTCCTAATATGTTATAGTTAAATTTGCATTCCCCTTATGCAAACAAATTCTTAATTACATATAGCAGTTTTGTTCGCAATTTTTAATTTAAAGATGAAAATTCTGCAACTACGCTTGCAAAATTATTCGATAAAGATTTTGATTAAATCTTAATCATTGGAGAGCTCTGCGAAAAGCAACTCATTACAGCAATATATATGAAGATAAAATGAGACAATTTCTTTGGATAGGTTATACATTTCAAATAATGTTAAAACACAGAATTTCTTCTGGATACAATTTCCTCTCTATGTTTCTGCGAATAAAATAAACTATTGTTGATCTATTTTGATATTGAATGAAGTTGTTAAATAGAAGTAGTTGCATGTTTCTTAATTTGTTTAATTTCTTAACTTAATAAGAACAGATATATAGTATATATAAATAACAATTCACACAAAACTATTAGTTGGTACGGTACCAGGCCAAAAAATCCGTCATTTGAAAATGTAGTTGTACCTTCAAGTGACACCATTTATTTAGGGGCATATCCGATACACAACGGAACTCTTCAATGATTTAGAATTTCTGTTCCATAAACAATGAAGAAAATTGTCAGAATATCCTTTTCAAGTTGTAAAACGAGTTTCTTCCACGTTAATGATCAAATACGTTTTACTTGTAAGGGGTGGTTATTTAAAATCGTAAACTAGGAAGGACCCTTAAAGGGATATGAATAAGACCTACCACCTAATATATGAAATGTTACTTCAAATTTCTAAGTAATTAATCTGGTAAACAATCACCTGTTGGAGAGAAGATTGCCAGACAACTGAGGGAGGTTGTAGCAGAGTTGAGTTCCTGGACATTATATTTTAAACCAGACAATACTCAGCCACCATATTCCTCCACACCAACACAGGAGGACAGAGAGATCTGGAAAATTATTAAAAACTTAATTTCAGAAGAATATTTGGAATTGCTCTTTATTCTCAATCAACCTTGCAATTAAGACAGAATGTGAAATAAAGCGCGTCTTCCATAATATTGGGTCGTTGACGTGCATGTAGACTCGAACATAGTGATATTCACGAACTAAATAATATTAAAAATTGAAATTTATCTGAACCCAGTATAACAATTTATAAACCGAAAAAAAAACAAGAACCATAACTATAAGTAGGAAAATAAATATTTATGTTTTAATGTTAGGGAGGGAATTAAAATCATTTTCGATACGTGG
>NW_019396155.1:122513-136853 GCF_000591075.1 Eurytemora carolleeae
CCCCCCCCCCCCCTCCATCGAACTTATTTCTAGTAAAATTATTATTTGTTGTTTTATTTTATATTATATTCAAAAAGAGAGGTCCTTTTTCATTTCATGTAGGATCTTATTCCAGATCTCAGAGTTGTCAAGTATTTACTAGTTTAAATTCCATACCTTAAATTAGAGAGTAATTTGCGAGAAGCATCTTTGTATATATATATATATAAATGAATATTCGTGCGTTTTTTATCATTATTACACAATTTTCTCAGATCTGTACCTTTATTGTTTCAATAAAAAGCTTGAAAGAGAGTTTTATTTTAAGGTCAGGATAAGACAATTTCAGGGCCGAGCGCCGCGGCTAGGACAGGTTAGGGGTCCGGGCGCTGCGGCCACGTGACCAATTCCAACTGTGTGATACATATGATATGCATGTGAAAAAATGATAGAATGGGGGGCGGTCTAAAAATATTTCTTCAGGAAATTACCCAGATTTCACAGATCCAGTCCAAGGGAGGTGAGCCCTCATTAACAACCCCTTTGTACACCTCCATCAATACAGCTGAGCAAAATTTAAGGATTGATGAGGGTAAATGTAAACGTAACAGCAATAACGCTTCCTAAAGATTCATCGGTAATTACCCTAATAAACGAAATTTGGACCCCCTCCCTCCTATCAATTTTATACCAAGATCTTATATGAAAAACATGGATGTAATTGTTCATGTGGCCGCGGCGCCCGGCCCCCTAACCTGAACTAGCCGCAGCGCTCGGCCCCCTAGCCCATCCTAGCCGCAGCGCTCGGCCCAGAAAGTGTCTTAACTAACCTAACCCGTGGCCGCAGCGCTCGGCCCCCTAGCCCATCCTAGCCGCAGCGCTCGGCCCAGAAAGTGTCTTAACTAACCTAACCCGTGGCCGCAGCGCTCGGCCCCCTAGCCCGTCCTAGCCGCAGCGCTCGGCCCAGAAAGTATCTTAACCTAACCTAACCCTAAATAAAAAAAATAAATAATAATAAATTTGCTGAAAAAGAAATGGTCATGTACAAAATTGATAGGAGGGGGGGGTCCAAAAATCGTATACTATGACAGACCCCGGCCCCCTAGCCGCAGCGTTCGGCCCAGAAATTGTTGTATCAACCTGACCTAAGTCTAAAATAAGACAGAACTTAAAATAAGTTATAGTTAGTGATCATGTGCAAAATTGATAAGAGTGGGGCCGGGGTCCAAAAATCGTATACTAGGATGGACCCGACCGATCTATCTGAACTAAATTTACACTTTATAAAATGTAAATTTATGGATATTGATCACAAATTTATTCACGAGGTTCTCACCTTACGATATTTTAACTTAAAACAAAACTATCTGGATTAATTAGAAATCACTTAAAATACATTTCGAGACCTGTCAAAGTTTACATGTACTATCCAAACCAAACCGGTTGCAACGCTTCCAAACAAGGGTACGACAGGTTTTGGCGGGCTGTCCTGACGTCACCATTGCCGCGGCAAATTGTAGAAGGGAAATCGTCTTTAATTTTCCTCTGCAATGACGACATTTAAATATTCTTCCTTCATATCATCCACAGATGAGTATTGGAACATTTATTCAAGTAATAAGATCCCTGGTAGTAGGGCTTCATAAATTGCAATAATATAATTGGCAATTGATTTGGGCTCATTCAGGCTCATAGTAAGGATTTTTCCAAGGGTGGTGTTTAAGTAAGGGCCCAGGATCATCGAGTGAAACGCGTGTACGAGGCGGGGGGTTGAATGGGGGAAGAGTCCCCCCGGCATAGAATTTTTAGCTTGAATTTTATGTTTTGAAGGGAACACAGAAAATTTTGATAATTAAATTTTTAGCTCAATTACAATACTGGATACCAGAAAATGTTGATAATTTTGATATTATACTCACGACTGATTTATGATTGTATGGAAAAAATATTGAAACTAAGGCAATGTTTCTGCAAAATTTAACGAATTGAATTTTTTATTCATATATTATTTGTTATAAATATTATAAAAAAAATATTACAGGGTGTCCCACATCATATTGGATCGCCAATGGCTTTAAATAACGATTTCTGGGAGTAATCAGATTTAAGAAGAATGAATCATTTTAAAAAATTCAATAAAGCTAATATAAAAATTTGCATTCAGAAAATGCTAGGTTTTCAGGGGCGGATACAAGGGGGGGGNAGATTTCGAGGCAAAAAATGTTCCCAATTTGATAAATGTTATTGTTAACGATAAATTTAGAATTAGAAATTTGTAAGAAACTTAAGTTATAATATTGTTCATATCTAGTAATGTTCCTTAATCAATACTCATTTATCAAATTTGTAATATTGTTCCTAATTCGTAAATCTAATGAGCTAAGTTCATTCATTCAATCCAAGAAACCTAACCACATAAGTCTCAGGGTCAAGCACAGGAAGGACGAATACTACTGCAGTATATGCTCAGAATATCCATCTTCCATGGTACCTGGAGATAAAGTAGTCCGTCACAGACATAATTCTTCCAAGTTTATAAGAATGTACTCTGCCCCCCTGAGATGGGCGGAATACAACTGCACAACTTGCAAAACTACTCCTCACTCTCATAAGACCGGAGTAAGGCATCCAGTACTTGTGACCTCCAGCATCCTCAACAACTGGCAAGGATCGAAGAAGAGATATCCAGGTGGCGATATTCATGTTGATATAATCGGTATTCCTGGTGCAACCATCAAAATGCTACACCATGCCTTCATGGCCGAATTTAAGAACAGCTACAGACCAGTTGATGTTCTGCTTGTTGGCGGGCTAAACGATGTCATGAGGGGAAGATCTCTAGACAAGATCAAGAGGGACCTGACCAACTTTAAGAGAGACGTGACCTTGCTTAAGAGATCCTGCGGAGGCATAGTAGAATGTACGTTTGCTGCTGCTACAGTTCCCTACCCTCCTAAGATCTCAGCACTACCGACTGAACAGAGACAAGTTGAGGCAAATCGGTTTGATACCCTGAGTAAGATGACTGACTTTATTAGAGAGTTGAACAGGGATAAGGTTAACACTGTTCACAGCATTCCTCGGGGATCATACAATGCTCCGACATATCATACTTGGGGTATGAAAACTGTTCATGCTGATCCAGATGTCTATGGTCCGAGGAACAGAATGGAAAATATGATCGGATACAGAGCCCCACAATGGAGAGAAGAAGTCTATGAAGAGATGGTCCACCTTGATAATAAATCCCGTCTAAGGATGGGCAGAGCGGCCATCAAGTACTTCATGGTACTCTATGATCTGATTAAGTGCAGTGCTGACTCAAAGGTTAAAGGCCTTGAAATCGAGAAACGTAAACTAGAGCAGGAGTCCAGCTCTTCCAAGAAGTGCAAGTTTACACAGGTTATGCGTTAAAGCTGCAGTTCTATCATGCACATTCTAATATTGCGGTGAAGCGCCTTTTGTTATGTTTATTTATATTTTTGTTTTCAATTAATTTAGTGAAACGCCGTTCTAGTTTTCCTTAAACATTTTTTATGTTTTTAATAAGGTGTCAGAATTATTCTCCTTAAAAACTGGTCAAATGAGAATTCTAAGAATTCAATTTTAAAGCTGAAAATTCAAACTACACCAATTATCAAATTGAAAAGCTTTAGAATTTTAAATATTAAGGCCTCGAATACTTTAATCCATCAATTGAATCCAACATTTGAACTGTAAGATCTTAGATTTGAGACTTTTAAACACTACAACTAGTAAATATCCTCTCACTAGTCCTTAACAATAGTCTATCTTATGTTTCTGTAAAATACTAATAGCAGATTATGTAATCCATGGATCTCATGCAACTAGTCCTCGCATAATTAATCTACCTTGTTTCAAACACATTTCGCCAACAATTTAAAACAAGATAATACTGTTACTTAATGGTGAATCGCCTAACCATTTTATTTTTCCAATTTTTGTATTTTTGGCAATTCCTTCTGACCCCCGTCACAGTTTCTGCTTCTGATCCTTTCTACTTGTACTTTACTTTAGACTAAAACCTTAAAATGTACATTGTAAGCATTTTTTTCATAGTTCTACAGTCTATCATTAATGCTCATGTTTAAACCACATCTCGTTAACACTTCAAAACGAGACCCCATTGGATACTTAATGGTGTATCGCCTTATTTGTTTTTATTGTTCCTACTTTTTCTTTATTCATGTACGTTATTCGCATCTCGTGTTGTTGTTTTATATTTTTTCGGATCACCGTCTAAGATTCTGCTTTTGTTGCAATTGGTCTTTATTTGAACTGAAAAGTGAAAGCATATCGCTACGAGCCCTCATTAAATATTGTTAGCCCATTTTACTGTCATTACTGAATTTACTTAACTTCAAAATAAAAATGAAAATTGTGTCATTTACCAAATCTCTAAGATTTCCACATAAATAAACAGATGCTCCATGTAAAATATTAAAATCAAAATGTACATATCTTTGATATATATATACATAAATGTTATTTGATGTTTTTGTACTTTTGATCAATAAAAAGATTTGAATAATAATAATATTGTTCCTAATTTGCATGCATTTAAGTATAACTAGTAATTTCTGTTTGTTCTTAAATTGCTAATGTTCCTATTATTGTTCCTGTTCATGTGTCCGACCCACCTTAAATCTTTGTCCTAATCCTATTTTTTTGTTCCTAATTCCAAAACAATCCGTTTATTGTTCTTAAATCCCTGTCCTAATCCTTTAATTTTGTTCCTAATTCCTGAACAATCTTTTAATTGTTTCTAAATTCCTTTTCTAATCCTTTAATTTTGTTCCTAAAATTTAAAAATCTAGTTTTTTTTTAGTCTTTAGTCATTAATTTTGACTCTTTTTGAGTCTTTTAAGTCAAAAAAAAATTTCGCCTGCGGCACGATTTTTTGTTCCTAATTATTCATTTTTTTGTTCCTAAAAAATCTTGCCCCCCTCACTTAAATTCTGTATCCGCCCCTGTAGGTTTTTCGAGTATTATATGTTTATTTTGGTTTTAAAGCTTGGAAATCATCTAATAAGATATGAGACGCTCTGTATATATCAATATACAGGGTGTCCCACGAAATATGACAGTTGGTAAATAGTTTAGAATGTCTTCTTCCATAATTTTTTAAGTTGTTATAATACCAAATACAATTTAAAAAATATTATATAGGGGTAATTTTATATTAAAATTCTTTTCAAAGTAAAATATATTTGAGCGAAAGATTTTCTAAACGAAATAAATTGCATAAAGCATTTGATATCTAATACAGTGTATGGAAGACGAAATTAAAAACTATTTACCAACTGTCATGTTTCGTGGGACACTCTGTAGTCTGTATGCAAAAGACCTGAAACAAGTTCTATCAGAAAATCTTGCCTCAGACAAATATTGTTCCAAAAGGTTTTATTTGGTTAGTAAAAAAAAATTCGGACGCCATATACACTATACAATAAACAAAATTATAACAATTTATAAAACTTATAATACTAATATTGCAGTTTGATTATAACAAGCAACTTATCTAAAAGAGGGGGGGGGTGAAAATTCGTCGTTGCGCCCCCATTTTAGTAGAAAGGGGGGTGCACCTGACCCCTTGCCCCCCTCTGGCTACGAGCCTGGGCACATCTTAAATCAGAATTGATCGAGTAATGTTTTAATCACTTCCCAAGTTCCCAGTTCCATGTATTACTAAATATTTTGCTGGTTAAATTAAAAATTAATTTAGTTCAATTAGCCTTGGTTTAAAAACAAATAAACAAAAAAAGGGTTTTCATTGGACACCCTGTAGCATGCTTAAAGTAACCCTTCATTCATTCACATGAGGGAGTTGCCCGATTCACAACGGTACCCATGAAACCATAATTTGATTACCTTTGCTTCGGTAACGTCCTTTATCTAGCTTAGAGTGTTTATTTCCACAAATTGCTCCATTGCTTCTAAAGCAAGAAATTTGCAAGTCACTTTTTTTAGAGAAAGCACAAATGAAACATAAATATTGAATATGGATATCTGATTCATACTTGTTCATTCAAAGTTTTAAGGGTACATATGCTAATCGGAAATGGAAATGGAAATGTTTCACTTGAAATTATTTTTACAGTAAAACAATTTACTTGTATATATACACGAAATCAGCTTTTTATACTTTATTTTATATTTTAATGTATATTTAACATATTATTATTATTAAAAAGTAAAATTTAAAGCAAAAATATAAAAACAAAGAAACATTTGTTACAATAACTTGAAACTTTCTTCACTTTAGTTTCTAATCTTTTATCCTTAAACTTTGTTATTAATGCAACCAAATATTCGTTTGTCAGAAGTTTGTTAAAATCTTGCAAAAATGGTTGTCAACTCCAGCTAACAAGTTTAATAAGGAAGATTTTTGGACTGCTCAGATGAGATCCCCCCCCCCCGTGTCCCCATGGTTAAATCCAACTTTCCTAATCTAATCTTAGAAATGTAAACATGGTTTTACTTGAACTTGGGTCAATTTTTCCTTAAAACGTATATTTTTATTATACATCAAGTATAATTTATATTTAAATTCCAATATGTCCAGAATTCAAAATCCAACCCCACATAAATTTTCATGATTTAAAAATGATTTTCTTAAGATCATTTTGTGAATTTTGAACTATTTGTGTCACTGTTTAATTTCTAAGTATTTGTAACTTGTGGTATAGCTAAGGATATTTAGTACTTTTCCAAAGGCATTTTTTAAGCGGCCATTTCCCAAGGGTATTACCGTATTTTCCCAAGTCTTTACTAGCCGCTGCCCTCAACCCCCTAGCCTGTTACTGACGCAGCGCTCGGCCCCCTAGCACATTTAAGCCGCAGCGCTCAGTCCCATTGCAGCTTGCAGCGCCTCAGAAGGTCAACCTAACCTTTAGAAAGTAAACTCTTGGTAAATTGTATATTTGGGAAGTTACTACTCGGGAAATTGTCACTCGTGAAGTCGACCTTGGGAAAATGACTTGGGGAAAATACCTAACACAATGCTAAGGAAGTATAAGTGAGAAATATTGTCTCCAGAGAGAATACAGATTTACAGAGTGGGTTATACTAAAAGTCACCGTGAATTTATACATATCATTGACACTCTACGATGTTCACGAAACTGTAAGCGTAATTTCCATTGACTCTCCAGTTTTCATGCAAAGATGGCAATTTTCCCGATTTACAACGGTACTCTTAAAAGCGTTGTCTGATCAAGTATGAATTAGATATCTGCACGTTTATGTTTCTTAAAAATGTTTTATTTGCTGTTTCTCTGCAGAAGTGGTTTGCATATTTCTTGCTTATAAGAATCAATAGAAAAATTCACAGAAATAATCACTTTCCGAGTCAGAAAAACGAAGTTTCAAAGGTACTATATTATAAATCGGGCTTTGCATGGTGGGTCAGTAAAAATTACGCTTACAGTCCCTTTAATCGTAAACATTTAATGCGTATTTTGTACAAAGCTTTGTTTTGAACATAAAAATCATTGTTTACAATCTGATGTCGAATATAATGTAAGTAATTTATTCAGAAAGCACAAACCTGTATCTTTTAATTGTAGTTCAACGGATAAAAATAATTCCTAAATATATCCTTAATGATCTGACCAATCAGTGGCCGAATTTAGAGAATTTGAGCGGCGGTTTAAATTTATGCCGCGGCTTATATGTGGTTGGTTCCACTTAAAATTGTATCAAATGTTTCAAGATTTAAGCCGGCGCTTATTTTAAACCGGGTCTTGGCAGATTTAAACCGCGCTCAAATTCTTTAAATTCCATCTCAGAAGCATAAAAAACTCTGATCTAGGCCAAGCCAATGAGAGAACGCAAGTTAAAGACTTTTTTTCCAGCGTTTTTTATAAATTTTTAAATTAGTAGTTGTTGTGCTATCTTATACAAAAGTTTAAACTTCTGTTTGAATTTAAGTTTAAAACTTTAAGTCTGTAATTATTCATTCTCTGAGGAATTTTTGGTCTGCAATGTAAAGGCGATTGAGCTATGTTAGAATTTATTCTCTGAGGGATATCCTGGTCTTTATAGATGGCGAACTCCGTAATTATTTATGCTCTGATTGATATCCAGGTCTATGTACAGAGTGTACTCCGTAACTAAATATCATTTGAGGGATATTCTGGTCTATAGAGGGTGAAATCCGTAACTATTTATCATCTGAGGGATATTCTGGTCTATGTAGAGGGTGAACTCCGTATCTATTTTATCCTCTGAGTGATATCCTGGTCTATTTAAGAGTGTACTCCGTAACTATTTATCCTCTGAGAGATATCCAGGTCTAGAAAGTGTATTCTGTAACTATTTATCCTCTGAGAGATATCCAGGTCTAGAGAGTGTACTCTGTAACTATTTATCCTCTGAGAGATATCCTGGTCCATAAGAGTGTGAAGGAGATAATCTCTAAACTTCAACGATAAAAAGCAAACTTGAAACTTTAATCTAAGTTAAGATGATTGTCCCGTGTGTTCTTGTTCTTCTCTATTATTTTCAATATTCTCCCCTCCTCCTCCTTCTAACAAAATTAGATTATACATATTACATATAATTTTAATTTTATAAGTTCTGTGTGTAATAAAAGTTAAAGAATTCGCCTCATAAAACTTTGGTATGTCGAACAAAAATGTAGCATTTTTATACATATCTCTTTGATCGATCACCAGTGTACGTTTTGTAAACATCCAAGATTCTTTAGAACCTGTGCAATGTGGACGCAGTATGATGTGGTTTATGACGGTTAGATCTGTATCAATTTAGTGTGGTATATGGAAGCTTATAGGTTAGATCATGCTGAATGGTGTGGCACTTGGTTACGGTATACGGTAGTTAATATCAGCGTGAATGGTGTGGTATATGGATTGTGAAAGGTTAGATCAGCATGAATGGTGTGGTATATGGAAGGTTAGATCAGCGTGAATGGTGTGGTATATGGAAGGTTATATCAGCGTGAATGGTGTGGTATACGGAAGGTTAGATCAGCGTAAATGATGTGGTATACGGAAGGTTAGATCAGCATGAATCAGCGTGAAGGGTGTGGTATACAGAAGATTAGATCAGCGTGAATGGTGTGGTAAACGGAAGGTTAGATCAGCGTGAATGGTTTGGTATATGGAAGGTTAGATCAGCGTGCATGGTGTTGTATACGGAAGGTTAGATCAGCGTGAATGATGTGGTATACGGAAGGTTAGATCAGCGTGAATGGTGTGGTATACGAAAGGTTAGATCAGCATGAAAAGTTTAAACAAATTAAATTGTCATTTTATACAATTTCCCATCCCTGTGTATTTATTTGAAAATGAAAACAAAATATTCCGAATTTGGAAATAATAATTCTTGTTCTCATATTTTCTCTAGTTCTATCCTTCTACACAGAGGTCCAGACTGCTGTACAAAGTTGCATCAAATTTTAAGATTGGATCCCCTTTAATAGTGTTGTAACGCCTTTGTGTTTGATTTTTTTTAGTTCAGTTATACTTTGTATAGCCCTAGGTATGAACAATATATAGAACAATGTAAAGAAGTATAAAGTACTTGTTTTTAGCTCTAGTTTTTAACAAGTAATTGGCAATATTCTCATATTCACTAAAGTTTTCAGCCTTTGGATCACGGTGTCTATTATCTACTAATACTATACCCAAATAGATTCTAGTACAATAGAAGGCAACGTAGAATTTTTACACTCTCAGTACAGCTGTATTCTTACGTCACAAGTGTCAATTCAGTTTTTGTGTCCGACAAAATCATGAATAATAGTGATAAGTTTAGAATAAAGTGTTAATCTTACAGGGAAATTAGTGCAATTTTATGAGTTCTTTATTTCTGTTTTTACACTTTTTATTTAATCTTAATAAACATGTTAATTAATGTGGGAAAATTTCGTTCTTGTTGTATTTGACACTTGTGACGTCGTGTATAATTGGTCCATATCTCTGTTGCCACCTATTGTACTTGATAATCTATTTGACTATACCATTCTTCTAGAAACCTTGAACTTCCTCTAAATCTCTATCTACAGCTGAGAATTAAACGTACGAAATCATCTAAGTGCTAATTATAATCATGGGAAAACGTCCTATTTATGATTTAGAAAAGTGGCCTATCTATAATCTATGATACTAGAAAAGTGGCCTATCTATAATCCAAGAAAAACGTCCTGGCCCCTAAATAATCCTATAAAAACGTCCTGGCCCCTATATAATCCTATAAAAACGTCCGTACCCATGTTTCTAAACCTCACCTAGTAAACCGTTATAACTGGCCTTATCTATAATTCAAGAAAAACGTCCTAGCTCCATCTTATAATCTTAGAAAAACGTCAAGACTACATTTTAGATCTCCAGAAAACGTCATGGCTCCTATTTAAATCTTACAAAAACGTTCTGACTCCTATTTGTAATTCTATAAAAACGAACTTACTCCTCTGTCGATCCTGTTTCTTCTATTTCTAATCCTAAAAACTCTCCTGAATCCTATTTCTAATCCTAAAAACTCTCCTGAATCATATTTCTAATCCTAAAAACTCTCCTGAATCCTATTTCTAATCCTGAAAACTCTCCTGAATCCTATTTCTAATCTCGAAAAACGTCCTTACTCCTGCTGAATTTCTAATCCAAGTATTATCCTCTCCCCTGCAGTGTATTCTAATCTAAAGGTTTATAATGGACCCGGAGACAAAAACAACCGAACCTAGAACAAACAGAAATAACAAGCTCCCGATGCATTTCCCCTTTCTTGTATCATAAACTAGGAACATGTATATTGTTTAAAGGTATGTGTCATAAATTACCATAAATGATAATTTAAATTCAAAATAGTGCTAGTTTTTCTTTTTCACTATCTAATTATGTCTTTTAATATCCTCAATATTATTGTGTTGGTGTATTTAGGACATTATTGTACCGATGTACCCTGGATATAATTGTATAAAAGTATCCTGGATACTATTGTATAGAAGTATTCTGGATACTATTGCATAGAAGTATCCTGGATACTATTGTATAGAGTATTCTGGATATTATTGTATAGAAGTATCCCAGATATTATTGTATAGAAGTATCCTGGATATTATTGTATAGAGTATCCTGGATATTATTGTATAAAGTATCCTGGATATTATTGTATAGAAGTATCCTAGATATTATTGTATAGGGTATCCTGGATATTATTTTATAGATTTATCCTGGATATTATTGTATAGAGTATCCTGGATATTATTGTATAGGGTATCCTGGATATTATTGTATAGAAGTATCCTGGATATTATTGTATAAAGTATCCTGGATATTATTGTATAGAGTATCCTGGATATTATTGTATAGGGCATCCTGGATATTATTGTATAGAAGTATCCTGTATATTATTGTATAGAGTTTCCTGGATATTATTGTATAGAGTATCCTGGATATTATTGTTTAGAAGTATCCTGGATATTATTGTATAGAGTATCCTGGATATTATTGTATAGAGTATCCTGGATATTATTGTATAGAAAGTGACTATTCTTCTCTTGTTTCTATTCTAAAATTCTAATCAAGGTTGTGACAAGAATAATAATCTACCCTCACAACACCAACACCCTGTCACCCTGTCACCTCTCTACCCTGTCACCCTGTCACCCCTCTACCCTGTCACCCCTCTACCCTGTCACCCCTCTACCCTGTCACCCTGTACCCTTATGCCCCACCACTTTGACACCCTATTACCCCCATCACCCTGTCACCCAACTACCCTGTACCCTACCCCTAAAAATACACTGATTCTTAACTGAATTTATGAGATTTAAAGGAACGCAACACTTTTAAAAACATGTTTATGATAATAAACACAATAAACAAGTTGAAAAATAGTAACTACGAGTTGATTTACTAATTTATATATGCATACATGTAGGGTGTCCCAATACACATGGGAATTCAGTGACGACTTTCATATCGTCTTCAATCCATTCAGCATTTTGTCACGATCACAATTATTGCAGTATTCAAGTTTAAACAAATAATATTGAAAAAGATAGGTCTTGAGATTTTCAAAATGTGGTTTTCCATTTTTGTATCTTCAAAATTGCAGATTTATTGTACAAATTTCAATTTATTGAATAAATCAAAATTGTCTTGATATTTAATATCGTCGTCAATTTTTAAGATACAAGAAAGGTAGACCACTTTATGAAAAGCTCTTCAGACGTACAGTCTAGATTTTTTTACTTTCATCACTTAACTATCAGAAATCAAAGACGACTTTCAAGTTTATATAAATTTTATTAAGTGTTTTAACGGTTTTAAAGAATAAATATTTAAATCTTTTATAACACAGGTTTAGAATCCTTTAACAATAATATGTTTTCTCTCCAAGCTCTACAGATATCTTGATATCTCTGGTTCTGTGCCCAACTAATTGGCTCCATTGTAAATATCTCGTTCAAGTGTTCTCGGAGAAAAATGTAAGGAATGTGAAGAATGGTTCTATCCATATATTTGCTCTCAGTCTAACCCTACACATACACACACACACACAAACACTTTTATTCACGGACGCAAACTGTGAAGATAGGATTTTGACTTGCGAAAAGCGTTTGATTTTGTAATGGTAAACTTCGGCTCACTTGAGTTATTGCAGTTTACAGCATGTTGCACAGTGTACAATACATTCAGACTACAGGGTTACCCACAAAGGATGAGACTATACAGACGACCTAAAACTCGTTAAATATTTAGATCCCAATTGTAATTGAATGATTATAAAGAAACAGACGGTATACATGCTGTATACAGTCACTTGTGAAGTCTCATCCTTTGTGGGTAACCTTGTATATTAGGCAAAATGAGGCATTTATTCTATCCAGATTATTTTGTTGACTGAAAATTTGACCTAAATCTGCAAGTGGTTTCTCTAAATACAAAACCGGTTTAAAACCTCTTTATAATATCTATCCTTTGCTGTATAGTGTAAAGATATGTTTTCAGTCTAACTTTCCTCTATTGTCTCGTTAAACCTGTTTTGTTCTCAATTTATGTATTCCTGTTCAGGGAATAGAATTCCTCCATCTTCATTCTCTCTCTCTCTCTCAATCTCATCACAATATTCTGATCTGGAAAATGGTCACATCTCACCCCACACTGCACTTCAGTCAACAATTGTTTGTAACTTAGTACACCACTCTAAAGTAGCATATCATTCGAGCCGGTACAACATGTATGCATTCAGTCGTACTGTCCAGTCTGAACTACCTAGTGTAGAGTCGACCTAGCACGTTTTATGTAACAAATGTAGCCTGGCAAGACATAGTGCTACTTGTTAGGGATAAGCGCTTAGAGAGAATTTAAAGAAAATGTGGAAGTAATTTCTAATGACTCTCCCATGTGGTATGTCCAATTCCAACAGTACCCTTAAAAAGGTGCACCTGTTAAAGAATTCATGAGAAATTCATCATTTTCTCTTTAAATATTGATTATTTTAATCGTGGTCAAGAAAGAAAGTAACCAACGTTTTCTATGCACTTTATCAACAAAACATGCAACTTTTAAACACTTTACGTGTAGAAAAACAATTATATCTTTCACATCATTGATTGCCACTCGAAATTCCGACGACGGACTAGATTTAAAGGGAGTGTTCGCGAAAAATGAAAGGGGGTATAGGCTCAATGCGATAAAAAAGCGCTTTTGATCGCTACTAATCTTACTTCTATCTGTTGCATCTATAAGGAGAAAATTGTTAAAAACAACTCACACCGAAAAACGTAGCGTCCATACAAATTCAGAAAGATGCAACATTCAACTCGGATCGTAAACAAATCAATTCAATTCCAAACAAATCATTCAGATATTACAAACAGTAGTCATCGATTATTTTTCGACGCAAATTTTCTAATCGATGCATATCATGGTGTAAACCTTTGATATTTCAAACATAGACTACACTGCAACAAAAACGCTATTGCATTTAACGTAAAAGTACTGTAAGATATATTGCACATTCTGTGCGATATAAATAATAAATAAAGCTACTGTTGATACATCGCAAAACAGGAGTGTGCGATTTATCTAACATGTAATTTTTCCGTTAAATGCCTTAGATAAATCTAATGATGTAAAAGCGTTTTTTGCAGTGTATTTGATCTAAAGGTTTAAAAAATAAATTATCATAACTAATGAACCTCAAGACCAATTTGCCTCAAATTATGATTTTGAAACTCGTTGGAACCTTGCAAGAATGATTTCAGTTTTAAGCTGAGTATCTGGATGAATTTTACAAGAAAAACTTATTTTCCAGATAAAGATAACTGAGCCCTATAGAAGTTTTACACTACTAACCCACCCCCCCCCCC